>NC_069499.1:1587528427-1587748427 GCF_027579735.1 Bombina bombina
CACTATAATAAAGTTATTAACCCCTAAACTTAAGTCTAACCCTAACACGCCCGAACTTAAATATAATTTAAATAAATCTAAATAAAATTAATACAATTCACTAAATTATTCCTCTTTAAAACTAAATACTTACCTATAAAATAAACCCTAAGCTAGCTACAATATAACTAATAGTTACATTGTAGCTATCTTAGGGTTTATTTTTATTTTACAGGCAAGTTTGTATTTATTTTAACTAGGTACAATAGTTATTAAATAGTTATTAACTATTTAATAGCTACCTAGTTAAAATAAAGACAAATTTACCTGTAAAATAAAACCTAAACTTAGTTACAATTAAACCTAACACTACACTATAATTAAATAAATTACCAAAACTAAATAAAATGAATTACAATTTAAAAAAATTATCTAAAGTACGAAACCCCCCCCACTAAATTACAGAAAATAATCAAATAATTACAAGATTTTTAAACTAATTACACCCACTCTAATCCCCCTAACAAAATAAAGAAAGCAGAAATAGCGCAATCTCGCTATTTTGAGCGAGATCTCTGTAGAGAGAAGCCCAGGGCTGCAGTGACGTACAGGTCCTTAAGGTCATAAGGGGTTAATGACTAAGCCCCCTAACCTAACACCCCATAAATTAACCCCTTAATAACATAAAAAAATACTACATTACAATTAAAATATAAAAAATTACATAACATTGATCTAAAATTACAGAAAATAAAAAATGCTAACATTACAAAAAATAATAAACAACACTATCCAAAATAAAAAATTAAACCTAATTCCTATGAAAATAAAAAAGCCCCCCAAAATAAAAACACCCCGTAATCTAAGAATAAACTACCAATAGCCCTTTAAAAGGCTTTTTGTAGGGCATTGCCCTAATGAAATAAGCTCCTTTACATTAAAAATAAACAAAGTCTCCCCTAACAGTAAAACCCCCGACCCACCAAACTCCCCAAAATAAAAAACCTAACACTAATAAACCTAAACTACTCTAAAGGGGCATTTGTATGGGCATTGCCCTTAAAAGGGTGTTCAGCTCTTTTTCACACCCTTAAAAGGGCATTCAGCTCTTTTTGAAATTGCCCAATGAATCCTAATCTAAAAAATCAAAACCCCCCTAAAAATTAAAAAAAAACTAACACTAAAGCCCCAAATAGGTACTCAAGGTTTTAGAAGTACGGCAAAGAAGGTTTTCTTCCTGGCGGGTCCATCATCTTCATCCTCAGGGAAGGTGGCACAGAGCGGAGGTCTGGAGCGGTCTTCCCAGATGTGGCAATCCTCTGTGGTGGTCATCGGTCCTCGGCGGAAGTGATGGTCCTCAGCGGCATGGAGGCTCCTGTTCATCCGATGTCCGTTGTATACTGAATATTGAATGCAAGGTACCGCAATGAATTTGGGGTACCTTGCATTCTTATTGGCTGAATTTTCCAAAACAGCCAATAGGATTAGAGCTACTGACATCCTATTGGCTGTTCAAATCAGCCAATAAGATTTCAGTAGCTCTCATCCTATTTCAAAATCAGCCAATAGGATGAGAGGTATTGAAATATTGCATTCAATATTTAGTATATAATGGACATCGGATGAAGAGGAGTCTTCATGCCACCGAGGACCACCACCACGGACTGCCGACGTCGCCACAGATGACCACCGCCGAGGATCGCCACATCTGGGAAGACCATTCTGGACCTCCGTTTTGTGCCACTTTCGCTGTGGATGAAGATGATGGACCCGTCTGGTAGAAGACCTTTCCACGCTGAACGTCTGAAACCATGAGTACCTATTTGGGACTTTAGTGTTAGTTTTTTTTTGTTTTTTTTTTAAATTGTTTTGTTTTTTTAGATTAGGGTTCATTGGGCAATTTCAAAAAGAACTGAATGATCTTTTAAGGGAAATGCCCATACATGGGCCCCTTTTAGGGGCAATGGGTAGTTTAGGTTTATTTTTGTTAGTTTTTTTTTTATTTTGGGGGGTTTGGTGGGTGAGGGGTTTTACTGTTAGGGAGGACTTTGTTTATTTTTAATGTAAAAGAGCTGATTTCTTTAGGACAATGCCCTACAAAAAGCCCTTTTAAGTAGTTTAGTATTAGATTAGGGGGTGTTTTTATTTTGGGGGGGATTTTTTATTTTTATAGAGGTATTAGTTTAGGTTTAATTTTATTATTTTGGATAGCTTTGTTTATTTTATTATGTATTTTTACTTTTTTTTATTTTGTAGCTTGGGGGGGTTGCATTTTTAAACAAAAAGTTATAGTGTTCTGCGTCTCGTGACAATACCGCACAAGCTCACAGGAGGTAAACGATAGCCCAACACAATTGTTCCTAATATAAGATATAGATATACAAGATATACAATCTGCAAAGTATTCACTGCACTCTGGTGTTTTTTCATCTCCTGTAACTCTCTTTCGGTATGTGAATATATTCCCTGTCAATCTGCAAAGTATTCACTGCACTCTGGTGTTTTTCCTGTCCTTTAACTCTCTTTTGGTACGTGAATAGAGTCCCTGTCAATCTGCAAACTATTCACTGCGCTCTGGTGTTTTTCCTCTCCTGTAACGCTCTTTGTTACGTGAATAGAGTCCCTGTCAATCTGCCAACTATTCACTGCACTCTGGTGTTTTTTCCTCTCCTGTAACTCTCTTTCGGTATGTGAATATATTCCCTGTCAATCTGCAAAGTATTCACTGCACTCTGGTGTTTTTTCCTCTCCTGTAACTCTCTTTCGGTATGTGAATATATTCCCTGTCAATCTGCAAAGTATTCACTGCGCTCTGGTGTTTTTCCTCTCCTGTAACGCTCTTTTGTTACGTGAATATAGTCCCTGTCAATCTGCAGACTATTCACTGCGCTCTGGTGTTTTTCCTCTCCTGTAACTCTCTTATGGTGCGTGAATAGAGTCTCTGTCAATCTGTAAACTATTCACTGCACTCTGGTGTTTTTCCTCTCCTGTAACTCTCTTATGGTATGTGAATAGAGTCCCTGTCAATCTGCAAACTATTCACTGCACTCTGGTGTTTTTTTCCTCTCCTGTAACTCTCTTCTGGTACGTGAATAGAGTCCCTGTCAATCTGCAAACTATTCACTGCACTCTGGTGTTTTTCCTCTCCTGTAACTCTCTTATGGTATGTGAATAGAGTCCCTGCCAATCTGCAAACTATTCACTGCACTCTGGTGTTTTTTTCCTCTCCTGTAACTCTCTTCTGGTATGTGAATAGAGTCCCTGTCAATCTGCAAACTATTCACTGCACTCTGGTGTTTTTCCTCTCCTGTAACGCTCTTTTGGTACGTGAATAGAGTCCCTGTCAATCTGCAAACTATTCACTGCTCTCTGGTGTTTTTTTCCTCTCCTGTAATGCTCTTTTGGTACGTGAATGGAGTCCCTGTCAATCTGCAAAGTATTCACTGCACTCTGGTGTTTTTCCCTCTCCTGTAACTCTCTTTTGGTACGTGAATAGAGTCCCTGTCAATCTGTAAACTATTCACTGCACTCTGGTTTTTTTTCTCTCATGTAACTCTCTTCTGGTATGTGAATAGAGACTCTTTCAATCTGCAACTATTCACTGCACTCTGGTGTTTTTCCTCTCCTGTAACGCTCTTTTGCTACGTGTATATTTACATAGAGCAAATGATTTTAGTCCAATGTCTTACTTCTAATGTTTTGTTAATTGCCATGTGTTGTTCAATCCTTATCAATACTTGCTATTATTCTCATTTAAAGCGTTCTCTGTCTTATGCCATCGTTTTAACCTCCTCCCCTGATACTGAGGAAGAAGTTTCGGCACTTATACTGCGCTCTCACCTCAGTGCCTGTCCCCTTGACCCTATCCCCTCACAGCTACTCCCCTCCCTCTCTGCTACCCTTACCCCTATACTCACACACATTTTCAACCTCTCCCTCAGCACCGGTATATTTCCCTCATCTCTGAAACATGTACTGGTCACACCTATCCTCAAAAAACCTTCCCTTGATACTACCTCCCTATTCCAACTACCGCCCTATTTCCCTCCTCCCTCTTGCCTCAAAGCGTCTCAAAAAACTAGTATATGCACGCCTATCCCACTTCCTTACATTAAACTCCCTCCTAGACCCACTGCAATCTGGATTTCGTCCCCATCACTCCACAGAGACAGCAATTGTTAAGGATACCAATGACCTACTTACAGCAAAATCAAAAGTCCACTTCTCTCTGCTTATCCTCCCTGATCTGTCCACAGCCTTTGACACTGTTGACCACCCTCTTTTGCTCCAAACCCTCCAATCCTTCGGCATCTATGGCACAACCCTCTCGTGGCTCTCTTCCTACCTGTCAAACCGTACCTTTACTGTAGCCTTCTCTGGGGCCCCCTCTGCCCCATCACCACTTTCTGTTGGAGTACCGCAAGGCTCTGTCATCCGTCCCATTCTCTTCTCAATCTACACGTCATCACTAGGTTCCCTACTAAAGTCCCATGGTTTCCAATATCATTTGTATGCCGACGACACCCAAATCTACTTCTCTGCAACAAGCCTATCTCTTTCCTTGCTAACCCGTCTCGCTAACTGTTTTTCTCACATCTCTTCCTGGATGTCCTCTCACTACCTCAAGCTAAATCTCTCCAAAACTAAGCTTCTTATTTTCCCCCCTTTTTCCAAAATCTCCACCCCCAATCTCTCTATAACTGTCGACAACTCCATCATTACCCCTACCCCACATGCTTGATGTCTTGGGGTCAAATTTGACTTAGATCTTTCTTTCACTCCTCACATTCAGTCCTTGGCTAAAGCCTGCCGCTTCCACCTCAAAAACATCTCTAAAATTAGACACTTCCTTACACAAGACACAACTAAGATTGTAATCCACTCTCTTATCCTTTCCCACCTCGATTACTGCAACTCTGTCCTTTCTGGTCTCCCCACCTGCCGCCTAGCTCCTTTACAATCCATAATGAATGCCTCTGCCAGGCTCATCCTTCTTACATGCCACTCTTCATCTGCTGCACCTCTCTGTCAATCCCTTCACTGGCTTCCTCTTGCCTCTAGGATCAAACACAAAAGCTCTCAACTGCACTGCTCCCCCCTATATCTCAGACCTTGTGTCCAGATACTCTCCCTCCTGTCCCCTTCGCTCTACTTATGACCTCCTACTCTCCTCCTCTCTTCTTACCTCATCACACTCCCATTTACAGGACTTCTGCAGACTGGCTCCCATCTTGTGGAACTCTCTGCCTCGCTCCACAAGACTCTCCCCTAGTTTTAACAGCTTCAAGCACTCCCTAAAGACTCTACTGTTCAGGGATGCATACAACCTACACTCATCTTTCTTTATATCAGTTCCGCTGAACCCCCTTAGCATGTAAGCCTAAGAGTCCAGCTGCTTGTAGATCACCTTCTTAAGAGCTGACTACAACAGTGCAACTCTTGGCAGGGCCCTCTACCCGTTTGATCCCTATAATTGTTTTGTTCTACTCCACATTTGTTTATAGCGCTGCAGAATCTGTTGGCGCTCTACAAATAACCGATAATAATAATAATAATAATAGGAGTGCCGTCTTCACAGGAAGAATGACTTAAATGCGGCATAGAGATGTATTATGTAAACAAGTGGAACATTATTAAAGTTACATACAGTGTCTGGCAGTATGTCTGACCATACCCACATAGAGATTATGTAAAAAAAAATAATAATCAGTGGTTATCAATTGCAATCAATAAAATGCAAGAGTACGTGCTTAGGAAGCTTAATACAATTTAGCAAAAAGTGTATAGAGAGGTAACACTGTGTAAAAGTCGTGTACAGTGTCCTGAGGATAAATAAGTGGTTTGTGAAATAGAAAGTGACTAATCTTATAGTCAAAACATAATAGCTACTTGTGTATCAAAAAGTAACTTGTATCAAATACAAAGAAGGAAGAGGAAGCCTTATGGCTACTTTTGTATAGAGGAGTGGCAATGTAAAAACTGCAACACTGTCTGTTATAGATTGCTACATACGCTAACAAATATTCAGTGTTAAAGAGAGTAGTGAATCATACGTGCTGTAGTGACAAAAGAGGAGTAAATCATACGTGCTGTAGTGACAAAAGAGTAGTGAATCATACGTGCTGTAGTGACAAAAGAGTAGTGAATCATACGTGCTGTAGTGACAAAAGAGGAGTGAATCATACGTGCTGTAGTGACAAAAGAGTAGTGAATCATACGTGCTGTAGTGACAAAAGAGTAGTGAATCATACGTGCTGTAGTGACAAAAGAGTAGTGAATCATACGTGCTGTAGTGACAAAAGAGTAGTGAATCATACGTGCTGTAGTGACAAAAGAGTAGTGAATCATACGTGCTGTAGTGACAAAAGAGTAGTGAAATTACGTGCTGTAGTGACAAAAGAGTAGTGAAATTACGTGCTGTAGTGACAAAAGAGTAGTGAATCATACGTGCTGTAGTGACAAAAGAGTAGTGAATCATACGTGCTGTAGTGACAAAAGAGTAGTGAATCATACGTGCTGTAGTGACAAAAGAGTAGTGAAATTACGTGCTGTAGTGACAAAAGAGTAGTGAAATTACGTGCTGTAGTGACAAAAGAGTAGTGAATCATACGTGCTGTAGTGACAAAAGAGTAGTGAATCATACGTGCTGTAGTGACAAAAGAGTAGTAAATCATACGTGCTGTAGTGACAAAAGAGTAGTGAATCATACGTGCTGTAGTGACAAAAGAGGAGTGAATCATACGTGCTGTAGTGACAAAAGAGTAGTGAATCATACGTGCTGTAGTGACAAAAGAGGAGTGAATCATACGTGCTGTAGTGACAAAAGAGTAGTAAATCATACGTGCTGTAGTGACAAAAGAGGAGTGAATCATACGTGCTGTAGTGACAAAAGAGTAGTGAATCATACGTGCTGTAGTGACAAAAGAGGAGTGAATCATACGTGCTGTAGTGACAAAAGAGTAGTGAATCATACGTGCTGTAGTGACAAAAGAGTAGTGAATCATACGTGCTGTAGTGACAAAAGAGTAGTGAATCATACGTGCTGTAGTGACAAAAGAGGAGTGAATCATACGTGCTGTAGTGACAAAAGAGGAGTGAATCATACGTGCTGTAGTGACAAAAGAGTAGTGAATCATACGTGCTGTAGTGACAAAAGAGTAGTGAATCATACGTGCTGTAGTGACAAAAGAGTAGTGAATCATACGTGCTGTAGTGACAAAAGAGGAGTGAATCATACGTGCTGTAGTGACAAAAGAGGAGTAAATCATACGTGCTGTAGTGACAAAAGAGGAGTAAATCATACGTGCTGTAGTGACAAAAGAGGAGTGAATCATACGTGCTGTAGTGACAAAAGAGGAGTGAATCATACGTGCTGTAGTGACAAAAGAGTAGTGAATCATACGTGCTGTAGTGACAAAAGAGTAGTGAATCATACGTGCTGTAGTGACAAAAGAGTAGTGAATCATACGTGCTGTAGTGACAAAAGAGGAGTGAATCATACGTGCTGTAGTGACAAAAGAGGAGTGAATCATACGTGCTGTAGTGACAAAAGAGTAGTGAATCATACGTGCTGTAGTGACAAAAGAGTAGTGAATCATACGTGCTGTAGTGACAAAAGAGTAGTGAATCATACGTGCTGTAGTGACAAAAGAGTAGTAAATCATACATGCTGTAGTGACAAAAGAGTAGTGAATCATACGTGCTGTAGTGACAAAAGAGTAGTGAATCATACGTGCTGTAGTGACAAAAGAGTAGTAAATCATACGTGCTGTAGTGACAAAAGAGTAGTGAATCATACGTGCTGTAGTGACAAAAGAGTAGTGAATCATACGTGCTGTAGTGACAAGAGAGTAGTGAATCATACGTGCTGTAGTGACAAAAGAGTAGTGAATCATACGTGCTGTAGTGACAAAAGAGTAGTGAATCATACGTGCTGTAGTGACAAAAGAGTAGTGAATCATACGTGCTGTAGTGACAAAAGAGTAGTGAATCATACGTGCTGTAGTGACAAAAGAGGAGTAAATCATACGTGCTGTAGTGACAAAAGAGTAGTGAATCATACGTGCTGTAGTGACAAAAGAGGAGTAAATCATACGTGCTGTAGTGACAAAAGAGGAGTGAATCATACGTGCTGTAGTGACAAAAGAGGAGTGAATCATACGTGCTGTAGTGACAAAAGAGTAGTGAATCATACGTGCTGTAGTGACAAAAGAGTAGTGAATCATACGTGCTGTAGTGACAAAAGAGTAGTGAATCATACGTGCTGTAGTGACAAAAGAGGAGTAAATCATACGTGCTGTAGTGACAAAAGAGTAGTGAATCATACGTGCTGTAGTGACAAAAGAGTAGTGAATCATACGTGCTGTAGTGACAAAAGAGTAGTGAATCATACGTGCTGTAGTGACAAAAGAGTAGTGAATCATACGTGCTGTAGTGACAAAAGAGTAGTGAATCATACGTGCTGTAGTGACAAAAGAGTAGTGAATCATACGTGCTGTAGTGACAAAAGAGTAGTGAATCATACGTGCTGTAGTGACAAAAGAGGAGTAAATCATACGTGCTGTAGTGACAAAAGAGTAGTAAATCATACGTGCTGTAGTGACAAAAGAGTAGTGAATCATACGTGCTGTAGTGACAAAAGAGGAGTGAATCATACGTGCTGTAGTGACAAAAGAGGAGTGAATCATACGTGCTGTAGTGACAAAAGAGGAGTGAATCATACGTGCTGTAGTGACAAAAGAGTAGTGAATCATACGTGCTGTAGTGACAAAAGAGTAGTGAATCATACGTGCTGTAGTGACAAAAGAGGAGTGAATCATACGTGCTGTAGTGACAAAAGAGTAGTAAATCATACGTGCTGTAGTGACAAAAGAGTAGTGAATCATACGTGCTGTAGTGACAAAAGAGTAGTGAATCATACGTGCTGTAGTGACAAAAGAGGAGTGAATCATACGTGCTGTAGTGACAAAAGAGTAGTGAATCATACGTGCTGTAGTGACAAAAGAGTAGTGAATCATACGTGCTGTAGTGACAAAAGAGGAGTGAATCATACGTGCTGTAGTGACAAAAGAGTAGTGAATCATACGTGCTGTAGTGACAAAAGAGTAGTGAATCATACGTGCTGTAGTGACAAAAGAGTAGTGAATCATACGTGCTGTAGTGACAAAAGAGTAGTGAAATTACGTGCTGTAGTGACAAAAGAGGAGTGAATCATACGTGCTGTAGTGACAAAAGAGTAGTGAATCATACGTGCTGTAGTGACAAAAGAGGAGTGAATCATACGTGCTGTAGTGACAAAAGAGTAGTGAATCATACGTGCTGTAGTGACAAAAGAGTAGTGAATCATACGTGCTGTAGTGACAAAAGAGTAGTGAATCATACGTGCTGTAGTGACAAAAGAGTAGTAAATCATACGTGCTGTAGTGACAAAAGAGTAGTGAATCATACGTGCTGTAGTGACAAAAGAGTAGTGAATCATACGTGCTGTAGTGACAAAAGAGTAGTGAATCATACGTGCTGTAGTGACAAAAGAGTAGTGAATCATACGTGCTGTAGTGACAAAAGAGGAGTGAATCATACGTGCTGTAGTGACAAAAGAGTAGTGAATCATACGTGCTGTAGTGACAAAAGAGTAGTGAATCATACGTGCTGTAGTGACAAAAGAGTAGTGAATCATACGTGCTGTAGTGACAAAAGAGTAGTGAATCATACGTGCTGTAGTGACAAAAGAGTAGTGAATCATACGTGCTGTAGTGACAAAAGAGTAGTGAATCATACGTGCTGTAGTGACAAAAGAGTAGTGAATCATACGTGCTGTAGTGACAAAAGAGTAGTGAATCATACGTGCTGTAGTGACAAAAGAGTAGTGAATCATACGTGCTGTAGTGACAAAAGAGTAGTGAATCATACGTGCTGTAGTGACAAAAGAGTAGTGAAATCATACGTGCTGTAGTGACAAAAGAGTAGTGACTCATACGTGCTGTAGTGACAAAAGAGTAGTGAATCATACGTGCTGTAGTGACAAAAGAGTAGTGAATCATACGTGCTGTAGTGACAAAAGAGTAGTGAATCATACGTGCTGTAGTGACAAAAGAGTAGTGAATCATACGTGCTGTAGTGACAAAAGAGTAGTGAATCATACGTGCTGTAGTGACAAAAGAGTAGTGAATCATACGTGCTGTAGTGACAAAAGAGTAGTGAATCATACGTGCTGTAGTGACAAAAGAGTAGTGAATCATACGTGCTGTAGTGACAAAAGAGTAGTGAATCATACGTGCTGTAGTGACAAAAGAGTAGTGAAATTACGTGCTGTAGTGACAAAAGAGTAGTGAATCATACGTGCTGTAGTGACAAAAGAGTAGTGAATCATACGTGCTGTAGTGACAAAAGAGTAGTGAATCATACGTGCTGTAGTGACAAAAGAGTAGTGAATCATACGTGCTGTAGTGACAAAAGAGTAGTGACTCATACGTGCTGTAGTGACAAAAGAGTAGTGAATCATACGTGCTGTAGTGACAAAAGAGTAGTGAATCATACGTGCTGTAGTGACAAAAGAGTAGTGAATCATACGTGCTGTAGTGACAAAAGAGTAGTGAATCATACGTGCTGTAGTGACAAAAGAGTAGTGAATCATACGTGCTGTAGTGACAAAAGAGTAGTGAATCATACGTGCTGTAGTGACAAAAGAGTAGTGAATCATACGTGCTGTAGTGACAAAAGAGTAGTGAATCATACGTGCTGTAGTGACAAAAGAGTAGTGAATCATACGTGCTGTAGTGACAAAAGAGTAGTGAATCATACGTGCTGTAGTGACAAAAGAGTAGTGAATCATACGTGCTGTAGTGACAAAAGAGTAGTGAATCATACGTGCTGTAGTGACAAAAGAGTAGTGAATCATACGTGCTGTAGTGACAAAAGAGTAGTGAATCATACGTGCTGTAGTGACAAAAGAGTAGTAAATCATACGTGCTGTAGTGACAAAAGAGTAGTGAATCATACGTGCTGTAGTGACAAAAGAGTAGTGAATCATACGTGCTGTAGTGACAAAAGAGTAGTGAATCATACGTGCTGTAGTGACAAAAGAGGAGTAAATCATACGTGCTGTAGTGACAAAAGAGTAGTAAATCATACGTGCTGTAGTGACAAAAGAGTAGTGAATCATACGTGCTGTAGTGACAAAAGAGTAGTAAATCATACGTGCTGTAGTGACAAAAGAGTAGTAAATCATACGTGCTGTAGTGACAAAAGAGTAGTGAATCATACGTGCTGTAGTGACAAAAGAGTAGTAAATCATACGTGCTGTAGTGACAAAAGAGTAGTGAATCATACGTGCTGTAGTGACAAAAGAGTAGTGAATCATACGTGCTGTAGTGACAAAAGAGTAGTGAATCATACGTGCTGTAGTGACAAAAGAGTAGTGAATCATACGTGCTGTAGTGACAAAAGAGTAGTGAATCATACGTGCTGTAGTGACAAAAGAGTAGTGAATCATACGTGCTGTAGTGACAAAAGAGTAGTGAATCATACGTGCTGTAGTGACAAAAGAGTAGTGAATCATACGTGCTGTAGTGACAAAAGAGTAGTGAATCATACGTGCTGTAGTGACAAAAGAGTAGTGAATCATACGTGCTGTAGTGACAAAAGAGTAGTGAATCATACGTGCTGTAGTGACAAAAGAGTAGTGAATCATACGTGCTGTAGTGACAAAAGAGTAGTGAATCATACGTGGTGTAGTGACAAAAGAGGAGTGAATCATACGTGCTGTAGTGACAAAAGAGTAGTGAATCATACGTGCTGTAGTGACAAAAGAGTAGTGAATCATACGTGCTGTAGTGACAAAAGAGGAGTGAATCATACGTGCTGTAGTGACAAAAGAGTAGTGAATCATACGTGCTGTAGTGACAAAAGAGTAGTGAATCATACGTGCTGTAGTGACAAAAGAGTAGTGAATCATACGTGCTGTAGTGACAAAAGAGTAGTGAATCATACGTGCTGTAGTGACAAAAGAGTAGTGAATCATACGTGCTGTAGTGACAAAAGAGTAGTGAATCATACGTGCTGTAGTGACAAAAAAGTATAGAATCATACGTGCTGTAGTGACAAAAGAGTAGTGAATCATACGTGCTGTAGTGACAAAAGAGGAGTGAATCATACGTGCTGTAGTGACAAAAGAGTAGTGAATCATACGTGCTGTAGTGACAAAAGAGTAGTGAATCATACGTGCTGTAGTGACAAAAGAGTAGTGAATCATACGTGCTGTAGTGACAAAAGAGTAGTGAATCATACGTGCTGTAGTGACAAAAGAGTAGTGAATCATACGTGCTGTAGTGACAAAAGAGTAGTGAATCATACGTGCTGTAGTGACAAAAGAGTAGTGAATCATACGTGCTGTAGTGACAAAAGAGTAGTGAATCATACGTGCTGTAGTGACAAAAGAGGAGTGAATCATACGTGCTGTAGTGACAAAAGAGTAGTGAATCATACGTGCTGTAGTGACAAAAGAGTAGTGAATCATACGTGCTGTAGTGACAAAAGAGTAGTGAATCATACGTGCTGTAGTGACAAAAGAGTAGTGAATCATACGTGCTGTAGTGACAAAAGAGGAGTGAATCATACGTGCTGTAGTGACAAAAGAGTAGTGAATCATACGTGCTGTAGTGACAAAAGAGTAGTGAATCATACGTGCTGTAGTGACAAAAGAGTAGTGAATCATACGTGCTGTAGTGACAAAAGAGGAGTGAATCATACGTGCTGTAGTGACAAAAGAGTAGTGAATCATACGTGCTGTAGTGACAAAAGAGGAGTGAATCATACGTGCTGTAGTGACAAAAGAGGAGTGAATCATACGTGCTGTAGTGACAAAAGAGTAGTGAATCATACGTGCTGTAGTGACAAAAGAGTAGTGAATCATACGTGCTGTAGTGACAAAAGAGTAGTAAATCATACGTGCTGTAGTGACAAAAGAGTAGTGAATCATACGTGCTGTAGTGACAAAAGAGTAGTGAATCATACGTGCTGTAGTGACAAAAGAGTAGTGAATCATACGTGCTGTAGTGACAAAAGAGTAGTGAATCATACGTGCTGTAGTGACAAAAGAGGAGTGAATCATACGTGCTGTAGTGACAAAAGAGTAGTGAATCATACGTGCTGTAGTGACAAAAGAGTAGTGAATCATACGTGCTGTAGTGACAAAAGAGTAGTGAATCATACGTGCTGTAGTGACAAAAGAGTAGTGAATCATACGTGCTGTAGTGACAAAAGAGTAGTGAATCATACGTGCTGTAGTGACAAAAGAGTAGTGAATCATACGTGCTGTAGTGACAAAAGAGTAGTGAATCATACGTGCTGTAGTGACAAAAGAGTAGTGAATCATACGTGCTGTAGTGACAAAAGAGGAGTGAATCATACGTGCTGTAGTGACAAAAGAGGAGTGAATCATACGTGCTGTAGTGACAAAAGAGTAGTGAATCATACGTGCTGTAGTGACAAAAGAGTAGTGAATCATACGTGCTGTAGTGACAAAAGAGGAGTGAATATACGTGCTGTAGTGACAAAAGAGTAGTGAATCATACGTGCTGTAGTGACAAAAGAGTAGTGAATCATACGTGCTGTAGTGACAAAAGAGGAGTGAATCATACGTGCTGTAGTGACAAAAGAGTAGTGAATCATACGTGCTGTAGTGACAAAAGAGGAGTGAATCATACGTGCTGTAGTGACAAAAGAGGAGTAAATCATACGTGCTGTAGTGACAAAAGAGGAGTGAATCATACGTGCTGTAGTGACAAAAGAGGAGTGAATCATACGTGCTGTAGTGACAAAAGAGTAGTAAATCATACGTGCTGTAGTGACAAAAGAGTAGTGAATCATACGTGCTGTAGTGACAAAAGAGTAGTAAATCATACGTGCTGTAGTGACAAAAGAGTAGTGAATCATACGTGCTGTAGTGACAAAAGAGGAGTAAATCATACGTGCTGTAGTGACAAAAGAGTAGTGAATCATACGTGCTGTAGTGACAAAAGAGGAGTGAATCATACGTGCTGTAGTGACAAAAGAGTAGTGAATCATACGTGCTGTAGTGACAAAAGAGTAGTGAATCATACGTGCTGTAGTGACAAAAGAGGAGTGAATCATACGTGCTGTAGTGACAAAAGAGGAGTGAATCATACGTGCTGTAGTGACAAAAGAGTAGTGAATCATACGTGCTGTAGTGACAAAAGAGGAGTGAATCATACGTGCTGTAGTGACAAAAGAGTAGTGAATCATACGTGCTGTAGTGACAAAAGAGTAGTGAATCATACGTGCTGTAGTGACAAAAGAGTAGTGAATCATACGTGCTGTAGTGACAAAAGAGTAGTGAATCATACGTGCTGTAGTGACAAAAGAGTAGTGAATCATACGTGCTGTAGTGACAAAAGAGTAGTGAATCATACGTGCTGTAGTGACAAAAGAGTAGTGAATCATACGTGCTGTAGTGACAAAAGAGTAGTGAATCATACGTGCTGTAGTGACAAAAGAGTAGTGAATCATACGTGCTGTAGTGACAAAAGAGTAGTGAATCATACGTGCTGTAGTGACAAAAGAGTAGTGAATCATACGTGCTGTAGTGACAAAAGAGTAGTAAATCATACGTGCTGTAGTGACAAAAGAGGAGTGAATCATACGTGCTGTAGTGACAAAAGAGTAGTGAATCATACGTGCTGTAGTGACAAAAGAGGAGTGAATCATACGTGCTGTAGTGACAAAAGAGTAGTGAATCATACGTGCTGTAGTGACAAAAGAGTAGTGAATCATACGTGCTGTAGTGACAAAAGAGTAGTGAAATTACGTGCTGTAGTGACAAAAGAGTAGTGAATCATACGTGCTGTAGTGACAAAAGAGTAGTGAATCATACGTGCTGTAGTGACAAAAGAGTAGTAAATCATACGTGCTGTAGTGACAAAAGAGTAGTGAATCATACGTGCTGTAGTGACAAAAGAGTAGTGAATCATACGTGCTGTAGTGACAAAAGAGTAGTGAATCATACGTGCTGTAGTGACAAAAGAGGAGTGAATCATACGTGCTGTAGTGACAAAAGAGTAGTGAATCATACGTGCTGTAGTGACAAAAGAGTAGTGAATCATACGTGCTGTAGTGACAAAAGAGTAGTGAATCATACGTGCTGTAGTGACAAAAGAGTAGTAAATCATACGTGCTGTAGTGACAAAAGAGTAGTAAATCATACGTGCTGTAGTGACAAAAGAGTAGTGAATCATACGTGCTGTAGTGACAAAAGAGTAGTGAATCATACGTGCTGTAGTGACAAAAGAGGAGTGAATCATACGTGCTGTAGTGACAAAAGAGTAGTGAATCATACGTGCTGTAGTGACAAAAGAGTAGTGAATCATACGTGCTGTAGTGACAAAAGAGTAGTGAATCATACGTGCTGTAGTGACAAAAGAGTAGTGAATCATACGTGCTGTAGTGACAAAAGAGTAGTGAATCATACGTGCTGTAGTGACAAAAGAGTAGTGAATCATACGTGCTGTAGTGACAAAAGAGTAGTGAATCATACGTGCTGTAGTGACAAAAGAGTAGTGAATCATACGTGCTGTAGTGACAAAAGAGTAGTGAATCATACGTGCTGTAGTGACAAAAGAGTAGTGAATCATACGTGCTGTAGTGACAAAAGAGTAGTGAATCATACGTGCTGTAGTGACAAAAGAGTAGTGAATCATACGTGCTGTAGTGACAAAAGAGTAGTGAATCATACGTGCTGTAGTGACAAAAGAGTAGTGAATCATACGTGCTGTAGTGACAAAAGAGTAGTGAATCATACGTGCTGTAGTGACAAAAGAGTAGTGAATCATACGTGCTGTAGTGACAAAAGAGTAGTGAATCATACGTGCTGTAGTGACAAAAGAGTAGTGAATCATACGTGCTGTAGTGACAAAAGAGTAGTGAATCATACGTGCTGTAGTGACAAAAGAGTAGTGAATCATACGTGCTGTAGTGACAAAAGAGTAGTGAATCATACGTGCTGTAGTGACAAAAGAGTAGTGAATCATACGTGCTGTAGTGACAAAAGAGTAGTGAATCATACGTGCTGTAGTGACAAAAGAGTAGTGAATCATACGTGCTGTAGTGACAAAAGAGTAGTGAATCATACGTGCTGTAGTGACAAAAGAGTAGTGAATCATACGTGCTGTAGTGACAAAAGAGTAGTGAATCATACGTGCTGTAGTGACAAAAGAGTAGTGAATCATACGTGCTGTAGTGACAAAAGAGTAGTAAATCATACGTGCTGTAGTGACAAAAGAGTAGTGAATCATACGTGCTGTAGTGACAAAAGAGTAGTGAATCATACGTGCTGTAGTGACAAAAGAGGAGTAAATCATACGTGCTGTAGTGACAAAAGAGTAGTAAATCATACGTGCTGTAGTGACAAAAGAGTAGTGAATCATACGTGCTGTAGTGACAAAAGAGTAGTAAATCATACGTGCTGTAGTGACAAAAGAGTAGTGAATCATACGTGCTGTAGTGACAAAAGAGTAGTAAATCATACGTGCTGTAGTGACAAAAGAGTAGTAAATCATACGTGCTGTAGTGACAAAAGAGTAGTGAATCATACGTGCTGTAGTGACAAAAGAGTAGTGAATCATACGTGCTGTAGTGACAAAAGAGTAGTGAATCATACGTGCTGTAGTGACAAAAGAGTAGTAAATCATACGTGCTGTAGTGACAAAAGAGTAGTAAATCATACGTGCTGTAGTGACAAAAGAGTAGTGAATCATACGTGCTGTAGTGACAAAAGAGTAGTGAATCATACGTGCTGTAGTGACAAAAGAGTAGTGAATCATACGTGCTGTAGTGACAAAAGAGTAGTGAATCATACGTGCTGTAGTGACAAAAGAGTAGTGAATCATACGTGCTGTAGTGACAAAAGAGTAGTGAATCATACGTGCTGTAGTGACAAAAGAGTAGTGAATCATACGTGCTGTAGTGACAAAAGAGGAGTGAATCATACGTGCTGTAGTGACAAAAGAGTAGTGAATCATACGTGCTGTAGTGACAAAAGAGTAGTGAATCATACGTGCTGTAGTGACAAAAGAGTAGTGAATCATACGTGCTGTAGTGACAAAAGAGTAGTGAATCATACGTGCTGTAGTGACAAAAGAGGAGTGAATCATACGTGCTGTAGTGACAAAAGAGTAGTGAATCATACGTGCTGTAGTGACAAAAGAGTAGTGAATCATACGTGCTGTAGTGACAAAAGAGTAGTGAATCATACGTGCTGTAGTGACAAAAGAGTAGTGAATCATACGTGCTGTAGTGACAAAAGAGTAGTGAATCATACGTGCTGTAGTGACAAAAGAGTAGTGAATCATACGTGCTGTAGTGACAAAAGAGTAGTAAATCATACGTGCTGTAGTGACAAAAGAGTAGTGAATCATACGTGCTGTAGTGACAAAAGAGTAGTGAATCATACGTGCTGTAGTGACAAAAGAGTAGTGAATCATACGTGCTGTAGTGACAAAAGAGGAGTGAATCATACGTGCTGTAGTGACAAAAGAGTAGTGAAATCATACGTGCTGTAGTGACAAAAGAGTAGTGAATCATACGTGCTGTAGTGACAAAAGAGTAGTAAATCATACGTGCTGTAGTGACAAAAGAGTAGTAAATCATACGTGCTGTAGTGACAAAAGAGTAGTGAAATTACGTGCTGTAGTGACAAAAGAGTAGTGAATCATACGTGCTGTAGTGACAAAAGAGTAGTGAATCATACGTGCTGTAGTGACAAAAGAGTAGTGAATCATACGTGCTGTAGTGACAAAAGAGTAGTGAATCATACGTGCTGTAGTGACAAAAGAGTAGTGAATCATACGTGCTGTAGTGACAAAAGAGTAGTGAATCATACGTGCTGTAGTGACAAAAGAGTAGTGAATCATACGTGCTGTAGTGACAAAAGAGTAGTGAATCATACGTGCTGTAGTGACAAAAGAGGAGTGAATCATACGTGCTGTAGTGACAAAAGAGTAGTGAATCATACGTGCTGTAGTGACAAAAGAGTAGTGAATCATACGTGCTGTAGTGACAAAAGAGGAGTGAATCATACGTGCTGTAGTGACAAAAGAGTAGTGAATCATACGTGGTGTAGTGACAAAAGAGTAGTGAATCATACGTGCTGTAGTGACAAAAGAGTAGTGAATCATACGTGCTGTAGTGACAAAAGAGTAGTGAATCATACGTGCTGTAGTGACAAAAGACTAGTGAATCATACGTGCTGTAGTGACAAAAGAGTAGTGAATCATACGTGCTGTAGTGACAAAAGAGTAGTGAATCATACGTGCTGTAGTGACAAAAGAGTAGTGAATCATACGTGCTGTAGTGACAAAAGAGTAGTAAATCATACGTGCTGTAGTGACAAAAGAGTAGTGAATCATACGTGCTGTAGTGACAAAAGAGTAGTGAATCATACGTGCTGTAGTGACAAAAGAGTAGTAAATCATACGTGCTGTAGTGACAAAAGAGTAGTGAATCATACGTGCTGTAGTGACAAAAGAGTAGTGAATCATACGTGCTGTAGTGACAAAAGAGTAGTAAATCATACGTGCTGTAGTGACAAAAGAGTAGTGAATCATACGTGCTGTAGTGACAAAAGAGGAGTGAAATTACGTGCTGTAGTGACAAAAGAGTAGTGAATCATACGTGCTGTAGTGACAAAAGAGGAGTGAATCATACGTGCTGTAGTGACAAAAGAGTAGTGAATCATACGTGCTGTAGTGACAAAAGAGTAGTGAATCATACGTGCTGTAGTGACAAAAGAGGAGTGAATCATACGTGCTGTAGTGACAAAAGAGTAGTAAATCATACGTGCTGTAGTGACAAAAGAGGAGTGAAATTACGTGGTGTAGTGACAAAAGAGTAGTGAATCATACGTGGTGTAGTGACAAAAGAGTAGTGAATCATACGTGCTGTAGTGACAAAAGAGGAGTGAAATTACGTGCTGTAGTGACAAAAGAGTAGTGAATCATACGTGCTGTAGTGACAAAAGAGTAGTGAATCATACGTGCTGTAGTGACAAAAGAGTAGTGAATCATACGTGCTGTAGTGACAAAAGAGGAGTGAATCATACGTGCTGTAGTGACAAAAGAGTAGTGAATCATACGTGCTGTAGTGACAAAAGAGGAGTGAATCATACGTGCTGTAGTGACAAAAGAGGAGTGAATCATACGTGCTGTAGTGACAAAAGAGTAGTGAATCATACGTGCTGTAGTGACAAAAGAGTAGTGAATCATACGTGCTGTAGTGACAAAAGAGTAGTAAATCATACGTGCTGTAGTGACAAAAGAGTAGTGAATCATACGTGCTGTAGTGACAAAAGAGTAGTGAATCATACGTGCTGTAGTGACAAAAGAGTAGTGAATCATACGTGCTGTAGTGACAAAAGAGTAGTGAATCATACGTGCTGTAGTGACAAAAGAGTAGTGAATCATACGTGCTGTAGTGACAAAAGAGTAGTGAATCATACGTGCTGTAGTGACAAAAGAGTAGTGAATCATACGTGCTGTAGTGACAAAAGAGTAGTGAATCATACGTGCTGTAGTGACAAAAGAGTAGTGAATCATACGTGCTGTAGTGACAAAAGAGTAGTAAATCATACGTGCTGTAGTGACAAAAGAGTAGTGAATCATACGTGCTGTAGTGACAAAAGAGTAGTAAATCATACGTGCTGTAGTGACAAAAGAGTAGTGAATCATACGTGCTGTAGTGACAAAAGAGGAGTGAATCATACGTGCTGTAGTGACAAAAGAGGAGTGAAATTACGTGGTGTAGTGACAAAAGAGTAGTAAATCATACGTGCTGTAGTGACAAAAGAGTAGTAAATCATACGTGCTGTAGTGACAAAAGAGGAGTGAAATTACGTGGTGTAGTGACAAAAGAGTAGTGAATCATACGTGCTGTAGTGACAAAAGAGTAGTGAATCATACGTGCTGTAGTGACAAAAGAGGAGTGAAATTACGTGGTGTAGTGACAAAAGAGTAGTGAATCATACGTGCTGTAGTGACAAAAGAGGAGTGAATCATACGTGCTGTAGTGACAAAAGAGTAGTAAATCATACGTGCTGTAGTGACAAAAGAGGAGTGAATCATACGTGCTGTAGTGACAAAAGAGGAGTGAATCATACGTGCTGTAGTGACAAAAGAGTAGTGAATCATACGTGCTGTAGTGACAAAAGAGTAGTAAATCATACGTGCTGTAGTGACAAAAGAGTAGTGAATCATACGTGCTGTAGTGACAAAAGAGTGGTGAATCATACGTGCTGTAGTGACAAAAGAGTAGTAAATCATACGTGCTGTAGTGACAAAAGAGTAGTGAATCATACGTGCTGTAGTGACAAAAGAGTAGTGAATCATACGTGCTGTAGTGACAAAAGAGGAGTGAATCATACGTGCTGTAGTGACAAAAGAGTAGTGAATCATACGTGCTGTAGTGACAAAAGAGGAGTGAATCATACGTGCTGTAGTGACAAAAGAGGAGTGAATCATACGTGCTGTAGTGACAAAAGAGTAGTGAATCATACGTGCTGTAGTGACAAAAGAGTAGTGAATCATACGTGCTGTAGTGACAAAAGAGTAGTGAATCATACGTGCTGTAGTGACAAAAGAGGAGTGAATCATACGTGCTGTAGTGACAAAAGAGGAGTGAATCATACGTGCTGTAGTGACAAAAGAGTAGTAAATCATACGTGCTGTAGTGACAAAAGAGTAGTAAATCATACGTGCTGTAGTGACAAAAGAGGAGTGAATCATACGTGCTGTAGTGACAAAAGAGTAGTGAATCATACGTGCTGTAGTAACAAAAGAGGAGTAATCATACGTGCTGTAGTGACAAAAGAGGAGTGAATCATACGTGCTGTAGTGACAAAAGAGTAGTGAATCATACGTGCTGTAGTGACAAAAGAGTAGTGAATCATACGTGCTGTAGTGACAAAAGAGTAGTAAATCATACGTGCTGTAGTGACAAAAGAGTAGTAAATCATACGTGCTGTAGTGACAAAAGAGTAGTGAAATTACGTGCTGTAGTGACAAAAGAGTAGTGAATCATACGTGCTGTAGTGACAAAAGAGTAGTGAATCATACGTGCTGTAGTGACAAAAGAGGAGTGAATCATACGTGCTGTAGTGACAAAAGAGTAGTAAATCATACGTGCTGTAGTGACAAAAGAGTAGTGAATCATACGTGCTGTAGTGACAAAAGAGGAGTGAATCATACGTGCTGTAGTGACAAAAGAGTAGTAAATCATACGTGCTGTAGTGACAAAAGAGTAGTGAATCATACGTGCTGTAGTGACAAAAGAGTAGTGAATCATACGTGCTGTAGTGACAAAAGAGTAGTGAATCATACGTGCTGTAGTGACAAAAGAGTAGTGAATCATACGTGCTGTAGTGACAAAAGAGTAGTGAATCATACGTGCTGTAGTGACAAAAGAGGAGTGAATCATACGTGCTGTAGTGACAAAAGAGGAGTGAATCATACGTGCTGTAGTGACAAAAGAGTAGTAAATCATACGTGCTGTAGTGACAAAAGAGTAGTGAATCATACGTGCTGTAGTGACAAAAGAGGAGTGAATCATACGTGCTGTAGTGACAAAAGAGTGGTGAATCATACGTGCTGTAGTGACAAAAGAGGAGTGAATCATACGTGCTGTAGTGACAAAAGAGTGGTGAATCATACGTGCTGTAGTGACAAAAGAGTAGTGAATCATACGTGCTGTAGTGACAAAAGAGTAGTGAATCATACGTGCTGTAGTGACAAAAGAGTAGTAAATCATACGTGCTGTAGTGACAAAAGAGTAGTGAATCATACGTGCTGTAGTGACAAAAGAGGAGTGAATCATACGTGCTGTAGTGACAAAAGAGTAGTGAATCATACGTGCTGTAGTGACAAAAGAGTAGTGAATCATACGTGCTGTAGTGACAAAAGAGGAGTGAATCATACGTGCTGTAGTGACAAAAGAGTAGTGAATCATACGTGCTGTAGTGACAAAAGAGTAGTGAATCATACGTGCTGTAGTGACAAAAGAGTAGTGAATCATACGTGGTGTAGTGACAAAAGAGTAGTGAATCATACGTGCTGTAGTGACAAAAGAGTAGTGAATCATACGTGCTGTAGTGACAAAAGAGTAGTGAATCATACGTGCTGTAGTGACAAAAGAGTAGTGAATCATACGTGCTGTAGTGACAAAAGAGTAGTGAATCATACGTGCTGTAGTGACAAAAGAGGAGTGAATCATACGTGCTGTAGTGACAAAAGAGTAGTGAATCATACGTGCTGTAGTGACAAAAGAGTAGTGAATCATACGTGCTGTAGTGACAAAAGAGTAGTGAATCATACGTGCTGTAGTGACAAAAGAGTAGTGAATCATACGTGCTGTAGTGACAAAAGAGTAGTGAATCATACGTGCTGTAGTGACAAAAGAGTAGTGAATCATACGTGCTGTAGTGACAAAAGAGTAGTGAATCATACGTGCTGTAGTGACAAAAGAGTAGTGAATCATACGTGCTGTAGTGACAAAAGAGGAGTAAATCATACGTGCTGTAGTGACAAAAGAGTAGTAAATCATACGTGCTGTAGTGACAAAAGAGTAGTGAATCATACGTGCTGTAGTGACAAAAGAGTAGTAAATCATACGTGCTGTAGTGACAAAAGAGTAGTAAATCATACGTGCTGTAGTGACAAAAGAGTAGTAAATCATACGTGCTGTAGTGACAAAAGAGTAGTGAATCATACGTGCTGTAGTGACAAAAGAGTAGTGAATCATACGTGCTGTAGTGACAAAAGAGTAGTGAATCATACGTGCTGTAGTGACAAAAGAGTAGTAAATCATACGTGCTGTAGTGACAAAAGAGTAGTAAATCATACGTGCTGTAGTGACAAAAGAGTAGTAAATCATACGTGCTGTAGTGACAAAAGAGTAGTGAATCATACGTGCTGTAGTGACAAAAGAGTAGTGAATCATACGTGCTGTAGTGACAAAAGAGTAGTGAATCATACGTGCTGTAGTGACAAAAGAGTAGTGAATCATACGTGCTGTAGTGACAAAAGAGTAGTGAAATCATACGTGCTGTAGTGACAAAAGAGTAGTGAATCATACGTGCTGTAGTGACAAAAGAGTAGTGAATCATACGTGCTGTAGTGACAAAAGAGGAGTGACTCATACGTGCTGTAGTGACAAAAGAGTAGTGAATCATACGTGCTGTAGTGACAAAAGAGTAGTGAATCATACGTGCTGTAGTGACAAAAGAGTAGTGAATCATACGTGCTGTAGTGACAAAAGAGTAGTGAATCATACGTGCTGTAGTGACAAAAGAGGAGTGAATCATACGTGCTGTAGTGACAAAAGAGTAGTGAATCATACGTGCTGTAGTGACAAAAGAGTAGTGAATCATACGTGCTGTAGTGACAAAAGAGTAGTGAATCATACGTGCTGTAGTGACAAAAGAGTAGTGAATCATACGTGCTGTAGTGACAAAAGAGTAGTGAATCATACGTGCTGTAGTGACAAAAGAGTAGTGAATCATACGTGCTGTAGTGACAAAAGAGTAGTAAATCATACGTGCTGTAGTGACAAAAGAGGAGTGAATCATACGTGCTGTAGTGACAAAAGAGTAGTGAATCATACGTGCTGTAGTGACAAAAGAGTAGTGAATCATACGTGCTGTAGTGACAAAAGAGGAGTAAATCATACGTGCTGTAGTGACAAAAGAGTAGTAAATCATACGTGCTGTAGTGACAAAAGAGTAGTGAATCATACGTGCTGTAGTGACAAAAGAGTAGTAAATCATACGTGCTGTAGTGACAAAAGAGTAGTAAATCATACGTGCTGTAGTGACAAAAGAGTAGTAAATCATACGTGCTGTAGTGACAAAAGAGTAGTAAATCATACGTGCTGTAGTGACAAAAGAGTAGTGAATCATACGTGCTGTAGTGACAAAAGAGTAGTGAATCATACGTGCTGTAGTGACAAAAGAGTAGTAAATCATACGTGCTGTAGTGACAAAAGAGTAGTAAATCATACGTGCTGTAGTGACAAAAGAGTAGTAAATCATACGTGCTGTAGTGACAAAAGAGTAGTGAATCATACGTGCTGTAGTGACAAAAGAGTAGTGAATCATACGTGCTGTAGTGACAAAAGAGTAGTGAATCATACGTGCTGTAGTGACAAAAGAGGAGTGAATCATACGTGCTGTAGTGACAAAAGAGTAGTGAATCATACGTGCTGTAGTGACAAAAGAGTAGTGAATCATACGTGCTGTAGTGACAAAAGAGGAGTGAATCATACATGCTGTAGTGACAAAAGAGTAGTGAATCATACGTGGTGTAGTGACAAAAGAGGAGTGAATCATACATGCTGTAGTGACAAAAGAGTAGTGAATCATACGTGGTGTAGTGACAAAAGAGTAGTGAATCATACGTGCTGTAGTGACAAAAGACTAGTGAATCATACGTGCTGTAGTGACAAAAGAGTAGTGAATCATACGTGCTGTAGTGACAAAAGAGTAGTGAATCATACGTGCTGTAGTGACAAAAGAGTAGTGAATCATACGTGCTGTAGTGACAAAAGAGTAGTAAATCATACGTGCTGTAGTGACAAAAGAGTAGTGAATCATACGTGCTGTAGTGACAAAAGAGTAGTGAATCATACGTGCTGTAGTGACAAAAGAGTAGTAAATCATACGTGCTGTAGTGACAAAAGAGTAGTGAATCATACGTGCTGTAGTGACAAAAGAGTAGTGAATCATACGTGCTGTAGTGACAAAAGAGTAGTAAATCATACATGCTGTAGTGACAAAAGAGTAGTAAATCATACGTGCTGTAGTGACAAAAGAGTAGTGAATCATACGTGCTGTAGTGACAAAAGAGGAGTGAAATTACGTGCTGTAGTGACAAAAGAGTAGTGAATCATACGTGCTGTAGTGACAAAAGAGGAGTGAATCATACGTGCTGTAGTGACAAAAGAGTAGTGAATCATACGTGCTGTAGTGACAAAAGAGTAGTGAATCATACGTGCTGTAGTGACAAAAGAGGAGTGAATCATACGTGCTGTAGTGACAAAAGAGTAGTAAATCATACGTGCTGTAGTGACAAAAGAGGAGTGAAATTACGTGGTGTAGTGACAAAAGAGTAGTGAATCATACGTGGTGTAGTGACAAAAGAGTAGTGAATCATACGTGCTGTAGTGACAAAAGAGGAGTGAAATTACGTGGTGTAGTGACAAAAGAGTAGTGAATCATACGTGCTGTAGTGACAAAAGAGTAGTGAATCATACGTGCTGTAGTGACAAAAGAGTAGTGAATCATACGTGCTGTAGTGACAAAAGAGTAGTGAATCATACGTGCTGTAGTGACAAAAGAGTAGTGAATCATACGTGCTGTAGTGACAAAAGAGGAGTGAATCATACGTGCTGTAGTGACAAAAGAGGAGTGAAATTACGTGGTGTAGTGACAAAAGAGTAGTAAATCATACGTGCTGTAGTGACAAAAGAGTAGTAAATCATACGTGCTGTAGTGACAAAAGAGGAGTGAAATTACGTGGTGTAGTGACAAAAGAGTAGTGACTCATACGTGCTGTAGTGACAAAAGAGTAGTGAATCATACGTGCTGTAGTGACAAAAGAGGAGTGAAATTACGTGGTGTAGTGACAAAAGAGGAGTGAATCATACGTGCTGTAGTGACAAAAGAGTAGTAAATCATACGTGCTGTAGTGACAAAAGAGTAGTGAATCATACGTGCTGTAGTGACAAAAGAGTAGTAAATCATACGTGCTGTAGTGACAAAAGAGTAGTGAATCATACGTGGTGTAGTGACAAAAGAGTGGTGAATCATACGTGCTGTAGTGACAAAAGAGTAGTGAATCATACGTGCTGTAGTGACAAAAGAGTAGTAAATCATACGTGCTGTAGTGACAAAAGAGTAGTGAATCATACGTGCTGTAGTGACAAAAGAGTAGTAAATCATACGTGCTGTAGTGACAAAAGAGTAGTGAATCATACGTGCTGTAGTGACAAAAGAGTAGTGAATCATACGTGCTGTAGTGACAAAAGAGTAGTGAAATTACGTGCTGTAGTGACAAAAGAGTAGTGAATCATACGTGCTGTAGTGACAAAAGAGGAGTGAATCATACGTGCTGTAGTGACAAAAGAGGAGTGAATCATACGTGCTGTAGTGACAAAAGAGTAGTGAATCATACGTGGTGTAGTGACAAAAGAGTAGTGAATCATACGTGCTGTAGTGACAAAAGAGTAGTGAATCATACGTGCTGTAGTGACAAAAGAGGAGTGAATCATACGTGCTGTAGTGACAAAAGAGGAGTGAATCATACGTGCTGTAGTGACAAAAGAGTAGTGAAATTACGTGCTGTAGTGACAAAAGAGTAGTAAATCATACGTGCTGTAGTGACAAAAGAGTAGTGAATCATACGTGCTGTAGTGACAAAAGAGTAGTGAATCATACGTGCTGTAGTGACAAAAGAGGAGTGAATCATACGTGCTGTAGTGACAAAAGAGGAGTGAATCATACGTGCTGTAGTGACAAAAGAGTAGTGAAATTACGTGCTGTAGTGACAAAAGAGTAGTAAATCATACGTGCTGTAGTGACAAAAGAGTAGTGAATCATACGTGCTGTAGTGACAAAAGAGTAGTGAATCATACGTGCTGTAGTGACAAAAGAGGAGTGAATCATACGTGCTGTAGTGACAAAAGAGTAGTGAATCATACGTGCTGTAGTGACAAAAGAGTAGTGAAATTACGTGCTGTAGTGACAAAAGAGTAGTGAATCATACGTGCTGTAGTGACAAAAGAGTAGTGACTCATACGTGCTGTAGTGACAAAAGAGTAGTGAATCATACGTGCTGTAGTGACAAAAGAGTAGTGAATCATACGTGCTGTAGTGACAAAAGAGTAGTGAATCATACGTGCTGTAGTGACAAAAGAGTAGTGAAATTACGTGCTGTAGTGACAAAAGAGTAGTGAATCATACGTGCTGTAGTGACAAAAGAGTAGTAAATCATACGTGCTGTAGTGACAAAAGAGTAGTAAATCATACGTGCTGTAGTGACAAAAGAGGAGTGAATCATACGTGCTGTAGTGACAAAAGAGTAGTGAATCATACGTGCTGTAGTAACAAAAGAGTAGTAAATCATACGTGCTGTAGTGACAAAAGAGGAGTGAATCATACGTGCTGTAGTGACAAAAGAGTAGTGAATCATACGTGCTGTAGTGACAAAAGAGTAGTGAATCATACGTGCTGTAGTGACAAAAGAGTAGTAAATCATACGTGCTGTAGTGACAAAAGAGTAGTAAATCATACGTGCTGTAGTGACAAAAGAGTAGTAAATCATACGTGCTGTAGTGACAAAAGAGGAGTGAATCATACGTGCTGTAGTGACAAAAGAGTAGTGAATCATACGTGCTGTAGTGACAAAAGAGGAGTGAATCATACGTGCTGTAGTGACAAAAGAGTAGTAAATCATACGTGCTGTAGTGACAAAAGAGTAGTGAATCATACGTGCTGTAGTGACAAAAGAGGAGTGAATCATACGTGCTGTAGTGACAAAAGAGTAGTAAATCATACGTGCTGTAGTGACAAAAGAGTAGTGAATCATACGTGCTGTAGTGACAAAAGAGTAGTGAATCATACGTGCTGTAGTGACAAAAGAGTAGTGAATCATACGTGCTGTAGTGACAAAAGAGTAGTGAATCATACGTGCTGTAGTGACAAAAGAGTAGTGAATCATACGTGCTGTAGTGACAAAAGAGGAGTGAATCATACGTGCTGTAGTGACAAAAGAGGAGTGAATCATACGTGCTGTAGTGACAAAAGAGTAGTAAATCATACGTGCTGTAGTGACAAAAGAGTAGTGAATCATACGTGCTGTAGTGACAAAAGAGGAGTGAATCATACGTGCTGTAGTGACAAAAGAGTGGTGAATCATACGTGCTGTAGTGACAAAAGAGGAGTGAATCATACGTGCTGTAGTGACAAAAGAGTGGTGAATCATACGTGCTGTAGTGACAAAAGAGTAGTGAATCATACGTGCTGTAGTGACAAAAGAGTAGTGAATCATACGTGCTGTAGTGACAAAAGAGTAGTAAATCATACGTGCTGTAGTGACAAAAGAGTAGTGAATCATACGTGCTGTAGTGACAAAAGAGTAGTGAATCATACGTGCTGTAGTGACAAAAGAGTAGTGAATCATACGTGCTGTAGTGACAAAAGAGTAGTGAATCATACGTGCTGTAGTGACAAAAGAGGAGTAAATCATACGTGCTGTAGTGACAAAAGAGTAGTGAATCATACGTGCTGTAGTGACAAAAGAGTAGTGAATCATACGTGCTGTAGTGACAAAAGAGTAGTGAATCATACGTGCTGTAGTGACAAAAGAGTAGTGAATCATACGTGCTGTAGTGACAAAAGAGTAGTGAATCATACGTGCTGTAGTGACAAAAGAGTAGTGAATCATACGTGCTGTAGTGACAAAAGAGGAGTGAATCATACGTGCTGTAGTGACAAAAGAGTAGTGAATCATACGTGCTGTAGTGACAAAAGAGTAGTGAATCATACGTGCTGTAGTGACAAAAGAGTAGTGAATCATACGTGCTGTAGTGACAAAAGAGTAGTGAATCATACGTGCTGTAGTGACAAAAGAGTAGTGAATCATACGTGGTGTAGTGACAAAAGAGTAGTGAATCATACGTGCTGTAGTGACAAAAGAGTAGTGAATCATACGTGCTGTAGTGACAAAAGAGTAGTGAATCATACGTGCTGTAGTGACAAAAGAGGAGTAAATCATACGTGCTGTAGTGACAAAAGAGTAGTAAATCATACGTGCTGTAGTGACAAAAGAGTAGTGAATCATACGTGCTGTAGTGACAAAAGAGTAGTAAATCATACGTGCTGTAGTGACAAAAGAGTAGTAAATCATACGTGCTGTAGTGACAAAAGAGTAGTAAATCATACGTGCTGTAGTGACAAAAGAGTAGTAAATCATACGTGCTGTAGTGACAAAAGAGTAGTGAATCATACGTGCTGTAGTGACAAAAGAGTAGTGAATCATACGTGCTGTAGTGACAAAAGAGTAGTAAATCATACGTGCTGTAGTGACAAAAGAGTAGTAAATCATACGTGCTGTAGTGACAAAAGAGTAGTAAATCATACGTGCTGTAGTGACAAAAGAGTAGTGAATCATACGTGCTGTAGTGACAAAAGAGTAGTGAATCATACGTGCTGTAGTGACAAAAGAGTAGTGAATCATACGTGCTGTAGTGACAAAAGAGTAGTGAATCATACGTGCTGTAGTGACAAAAGAGTAGTGAATCATACGTGCTGTAGTGACAAAAGAGTAGTGAATCATACGTGCTGTAGTGACAAAAGAGTAGTGAATCATACGTGCTGTAGTGACAAAAGAGGAGTGACTCATACGTGCTGTAGTGACAAAAGAGTAGTGAATCATACGTGCTGTAGTGACAAAAGAGTAGTGAATCATACGTGCTGTAGTGACAAAAGAGTAGTGAATCATACGTGCTGTAGTGACAAAAGAGTAGTGAATCATACGTGCTGTAGTGACAAAAGAGGAGTGAATCATACGTGCTGTAGTGACAAAAGAGTAGTGAATCATACGTGCTGTAGTGACAAAAGAGTAGTGAATCATACGTGCTGTAGTGACAAAAGAGTAGTGAATCATACGTGCTGTAGTGACAAAAGAGTAGTGAATCATACGTGCTGTAGTGACAAAAGAGTAGTGAATCATACGTGCTGTAGTGACAAAAGAGTAGTGAATCATACGTGCTGTAGTGACAAAAGAGTAGTAAATCATACGTGCTGTAGTGACAAAAGAGGAGTGAATCATACGTGCTGTAGTGACAAAAGAGTAGTGAATCATACGTGCTGTAGTGACAAAAGAGTAGTGAATCATACGTGCTGTAGTGACAAAAGAGGAGTAAATCATACGTGCTGTAGTGACAAAAGAGTAGTAAATCATACGTGCTGTAGTGACAAAAGAGTAGTGAATCATACGTGCTGTAGTGACAAAAGAGTAGTAAATCATACGTGCTGTAGTGACAAAAGAGTAGTAAATCATACGTGCTGTAGTGACAAAAGAGTAGTAAATCATACGTGCTGTAGTGACAAAAGAGTAGTAAATCATACGTGCTGTAGTGACAAAAGAGTAGTGAATCATACGTGCTGTAGTGACAAAAGAGTAGTGAATCATACGTGCTGTAGTGACAAAAGAGTAGTAAATCATACGTGCTGTAGTGACAAAAGAGGAGTAAATCATACGTGCTGTAGTGACAAAAGAGTAGTAAATCATACGTGCTGTAGTGACAAAAGAGTAGTGAATCATACGTGCTGTAGTGACAAAAGAGTAGTGAATCATACGTGCTGTAGTGACAAAAGAGTAGTGAATCATACGTGCTGTAGTGACAAAAGAGGAGTGAATCATACGTGCTGTAGTGACAAAAGAGTAGTGAATCATACGTGCTGTAGTGACAAAAGAGTAGTGAATCATACGTGCTGTAGTGACAAAAGAGGAGTGAATCATACATGCTGTAGTGACAAAAGAGTAGTGAATCATACGTGGTGTAGTGACAAAAGAGGAGTGAATCATACATGCTGTAGTGACAAAAGAGTAGTGAATCATACGTGGTGTAGTGACAAAAGAGTAGTGAATCATACGTGCTGTAGTGACAAAAGACTAGTGAATCATACGTGCTGTAGTGACAAAAGAGTAGTGAATCATACGTGCTGTAGTGACAAAAGAGTAGTGAAATTACGTGCTGTAGTGACAAAAGAGTAGTGAATCATACGTGCTGTAGTGACAAAAGAGTAGTAAATCATACGTGCTGTAGTGACAAAAGAGTAGTGAATCATACGTGCTGTAGTGACAAAAGAGTAGTGAATCATACGTGCTGTAGTGACAAAAGAGTAGTAAATCATACGTGCTGTAGTGACAAAAGAGTAGTGAATCATACGTGCTGTAGTGACAAAAGAGTAGTGAATCATACGTGCTGTAGTGACAAAAGAGGAGTAAATCATACGTGCTGTAGTGACAAAAGAGTAGTGAATCATACGTGCTGTAGTGACAAAAGAGTAGTGAATCATACGTGCTGTAGTGACAAAAGAGGAGTGAAATTACGTGCTGTAGTGACAAAAGAGTAGTGAATCATACGTGCTGTAGTGACAAAAGAGGAGTGAATCATACGTGCTGTAGTGACAAAAGAGTAGTGAATCATACGTGCTGTAGTGACAAAAGAGTAGTGAATCATACGTGCTGTAGTGACAAAAGAGGAGTGAATCATACGTGCTGTAGTGACAAAAGAGTAGTAAATCATACGTGCTGTAGTGACAAAAGAGGAGTGAAATTACGTGGTGTAGTGACAAAAGAGTAGTGAATCATACGTGGTGTAGTGACAAAAGAGTAGTGAATCATACGTGCTGTAGTGACAAAAGAGGAGTGAAATTACGTGGTGTAGTGACAAAAGAGTAGTGAATCATACGTGCTGTAGTGACAAAAGAGTAGTGAATCATACGTGCTGTAGTGACAAAAGAGTAGTGAATCATACGTGCTGTAGTGACAAAAGAGTAGTAAATCATACGTGCTGTAGTGACAAAAGAGTAGTGAATCATACGTGCTGTAGTGACAAAAGAGGAGTGAATCATACGTGCTGTAGTGACAAAAGAGGAGTGAAATTACGTGGTGTAGTGACAAAAGAGTAGTAAATCATACGTGCTGTAGTGACAAAAGAGTAGTAAATCATACGTGCTGTAGTGACAAAAGAGGAGTGAAATTACGTGGTGTAGTGACAAAAGAGTAGTGACTCATACGTGCTGTAGTGACAAAAGAGTAGTGAATCATACGTGCTGTAGTGACAAAAGAGGAGTGAAATTACGTGGTGTAGTGATAAAAGAGGAGTGAATCATACGTGCTGTAGTGACAAAAGAGTAGTAAATCATACGTGCTGTAGTGACAAAAGAGTAGTGAATCATACGTGCTGTAGTGACAAAAGAGTAGTAAATCATACGTGCTGTAGTGACAAAAGAGTAGTGAATCATACGTGGTGTAGTGACAAAAGAGTGGTGAATCATACGTGCTGTAGTGACAAAAGAGTAGTGAATCATACGTGCTGTAGTGACAAAAGAGTAGTAAATCATACGTGCTGTAGTGACAAAAGAGTAGTGAATCATACGTGCTGTAGTGACAAAAGAGTAGTAAATCATACGTGCTGTAGTGACAAAAGAGTAGTGAATCATACGTGCTGTAGTGACAAAAGAGGAGTGAATCATACGTGCTGTAGTGACAAAAGAGTAGTGAATCATACGTGCTGTAGTGACAAAAGAGTAGTGAATCATACGTGCTGTAGTGACAAAAGAGTAGTGAATCATACGTGCTGTAGTGACAAAAGAGTAGTGAATCATACGTGCTGTAGTGACAAAAGAGTAGTGAATCATACGTGGTGTAGTGACAAAAGAGTAGTGAATCATACGTGCTGTAGTGACAAAAGAGTAGTGAATCATACGTGCTGTAGTGACAAAAGAGTAGTAAATCATACGTGCTGTAGTGACAAAAGAGTAGTGAATCATACGTGCTGTAGTGACAAAAGAGGAGTGAATCATACGTGCTGTAGTGACAAAAGAGGAGTGAATCATACGTGCTGTAGTGACAAAAGAGTAGTGAAATTACGTGCTGTAGTGACAAAAGAGTAGTGAATCATACGTGCTGTAGTGACAAAAGAGTAGTGAATCATACGTGCTGTAGTGACAAAAGAGTAGTGAATCATACGTGCTGTAGTGACAAAAGAGTAGTGAATCATACGTGCTGTAGTGACAAAAGAGTAGTGAAATTACGTGCTGTAGTGACAAAAGAGTAGTGAATCATACGTGCTGTAGTGACAAAAGAGTAGTGAATCATACGTGCTGTAGTGACAAAAGAGTAGTGAAATTACGTGCTGTAGTGACAAAAGAGTAGTAAATCATACGTGCTGTAGTGACAAAAGAGTAGTGAATCATACGTGCTGTAGTGACAAAAGAGTAGTGAATCATACGTGCTGTAGTGACAAAAGAGTAGTGAATCATACGTGCTGTAGTGACAAAAGAGTAGTGAATCATACGTGCTGTAGTGACAAAAGAGTAGTAAATCATACGTGCTGTAGTGACAAAAGAGGAGTGAATCATACGTGCTGTAGTGACAAAAGAGTAGTAAATCATACGTGCTGTAGTGACAAAAGAGTAGTGAAATTACGTGCTGTAGTGACAAAAGAGTAGTGAAATTACGTGCTGTAGTGACAAAAGAGGAGTGAAATTACGTGCTGTAGTGACAAAAGAGGAGTGAAATTACGTGGTGCGTGAGGATTTCAATCTTTGCAATCCTTGCAGATTCAAGATGGAAGTGCGATAAGCTATATGATGATTTACTAATAACCTTTTATTTGATCAAATATAAAATGACATTTTATATATCTCATATAAACATTTTATACATGGTAAAACGTATTAGAACATAATATCATATGGTAACATACTAGAATATGTTATTTATACATGGTAAAACGTATTAGAACATAATATCATATGGTAACATACTAGAATATGTTATTTATACATGGTAAAACGTATTAGAACATAATATCATACGGTAACATACTAGAATATGTTATTTATACATGGTAAAACGTATTAGAACATAATATCATACGGTAACATACTAGAATATGTTATTTATACATGGTAAAACGTATTAGAACATAATATCATATGGTAACATACTAGAATATGTTATTTATACATGGTAAAACGTATTAGAACATAATATCATATGGTAACATACTAGAATATGTTATTTATACATGGTAAAACGTATTAGAACATAATATCATATGGTAACATACTAGAATATGTTATTTATACATGGTAAAACGTATTAGAACATAATATCATACGGTAACATACTAGAATATGTTATTTTATACATGGTAAAACGTATTAGAACATAATATCATACGGTAGCATACTAGAATATGTTATTTATACATGGTAAAACGTATTAGAACATAATATCATACGGTAACATACTAGAATGTGTTATTTATACATGGTAAAAACGTATTAGAACATAATATCATACGGTAACATACTAGAATATGTTATTTATACCATGGTAAAACGTATTTAGACATAATATCATATGGTAACATACTAGAATATGTTATTATATACATGGTAAAACGTATTCGAACGCATAATATCATATGGTAACATACTAGAATATGTTATTTATACATGGTTAAAAGTTAATTAGAACATAATATCATTATATGGTCAACATACTAGAATATGTTATTATATACTTGGTAAAAGTATTAGAACTATACTATCATACCGGGGTAAATACTAGAATATGTTATTAATACATGGTAAAACGTTCCTTAGAACATAATATCATCATCGGTAACATACTAGAATGTGTTATTTATACATGGTAAACGTATTAGAACATAATATCATATGGTAACATACTAGAATATGTTATTTATACATGGTAAAACGTATTAGAACATAATATCATACGGTAACATACTAGAATATGTTATTTATACATGGTAAAACGTATTAGAACATAATATCATATGGTAACATACTAGAATGTGTTATTTATACATGGTAAAACGTATTAGAACATAATATCATACGGTAACATACTAGAATATGTTATTTATACATGGTAAAACGTATTAGAACATAATATCATATGGTAACATACTAGAATGTGTTATTTATACATGTAAAACGTATTAGAACATAATATCATATGGTAACATACTAGAATGTGTTATTTATACATGGAAAAACGTATTAGAACATAATATCATATGGTAACATACTAGAATGTGTTATTTATACATGGTAATACGTATTAGAACATAATATCATATGGTAACATACTAGAATATGTTATTTATACATGGTAAAACGTATTAGAACATAATATCATATGGTAACATACTAGAATATGTTATTTATACATGGTAAAACGTATTAGAACATAATATCATATGGTAACATACTAGAATATGTTATTTATACATGGTAAAACGTATTAGAACATAATATCATATGGTAACATACTAGAATATGTTATTTATACATGGTAAAACATATTAGAACATAATATCATATGGTAACATACTAGAATATGTTATTTATACATGGTAAAACGTATTAGAACATAATATCATACGGTAACATACTAGAATATGTTATTTATACATGGTAAAACGTATTAGAACATAATATCATACGGTAACATACTAGAATATGTTATTTATACATGGTAAAACATATTAGAACATAATATCATACGGTAACATACTAGAATATGTTATTTATACATGGTAAAACGTATTAGAACATAATATCATACGGTAACATACTAGAATATGTTATTTATACATGGTAAAACGTATTAGAACATAATATCATATGGTAACATACTAGAATATGTTATTTATACATGGTAAAACGTATTAGAACATAATATCATATGGTAACATACTAGAATATGTTATTTATACATGGTAAAACGTATTAGAACATAATATCATATGGTAACATACTAGAATATGTTATTTATACATGGTAAAACGTATTAGAACATAATCACTATGGTAACATACTAGAATATGTTATTTATACATGGTTAAAACGTATTAGAACATAATATCATATGGTAACATACTAGAATATGTTATTTATACATGGTAAAACGTATTAGAACATAATATCATATGGTAACATACTAGAATATGTTATTATATACATGGTTAAAACGTATTAGAACATAATATCATATGGTAACATACTAGAATATGTTATTTATACATGGTTAAAACGTATTAGAACATAATATCATATGGTAACATACTAGACTATGTTATTTATACATGGTATAAACGTATTAGAACATAATATCATACGGTAACATACTAGAATATGTTATTTATACATGGTACAACGTATTAGAACATAATATTCATACGGTAACATACTAGAATATGTTATTTATAACATGGTAAAACGTATTAGAACATAATATCATACGGGTAACATACTAGAATATGTTATTTATACATGGTAAAACGTATTAGAACATTAATATCATACGGTAACATACTAGAATATGTTATTTATACATGGTAAAACGTATTAGAACATAATATCATATGGTAACATACTAGAATATGTTATTTATACATGGTAAAACGTATTAGAACATAATATCATATGGTAACATTACTAGAATATGTTATTTATACATGGTAAAACGTTATTAGAACATAATATCATATGGTAACATACTAGAATATGTTATTTATACATGGTAAAACGTATGTAGAACATAATATCAATACGGTAACATACTAGAATATGTTATTTATACATGGTAAAACGTATATAGAACATAATATCATACGGGTAAACATACTAGAATATGTTATTTATACATGGTAAAACGTATTAGAACATAATATCATACGGTAAACATACTAGAATATGTTATTTATACATGGTAAAACGTATTAGAACATAATATCATACCGGTAAACATACTAGAATATGTTATTTATACATGGTAAAAAGACGTATTAGAACATAATATCATATGGTAACATACTAGAATATGTTATTTATACATGGTAAAACGTATTAGAACATAATATCATATGGTAACATACTAGAATATGTTATTTATACATGGTAAACGTATTAGAACATAATATGTATACGGTAAACATACTAGAATATGATATTTATACATGGTAAAACGTATTAGAACATAATATCATATGGTAAACATACTAGAATATGTTTATTTATACATGGTAAAACGTATTAGAACATAATATTGTATGGTAACATACTAGAATATGTTATTTATACATGGTAAAACGTATTAGAACATAATATCGTATGGTAACATACTAGAATATGTTATTTATACATGGTAAAACGTATTAGAACATAATATCATATGGTAACATACTAGAATATGTTATTTATACATGGTAAAACGTATTAGAACATAATATCATAAGGTAAACATACTAGAATATGTTATTTATACATGGTAAAACGTATTAGAAACATAAATTTCATACGGGTAACATACTAGAATATGTTATTTATACATGGTTCTATAAAACGTATTAGAACATAATATCATACTGGTAACATACTAGAATATGTTATTTATACATGGTAAAACCGTATTAGAACCTATAATATATACTGGTAACCATACTAGAATATGTTATTTATACATGGTTTAAAAAGATATAGAACATAATATCATACCTGGTAACATACTAGAATATGTTATTGTACTACATGGTAAAACGTATTAGGAACATAATATCATAAGGTAACATACTAGAATATGTTACTTTATTACATGGTAAACATATCTAGAACATAATATCATACGGTAACATACTAGAATGTGTTTATTTATACATGGTAAAAAGTATTAGAACATAATACTCATACTGGTAACATACTAGAATGTGTTATTTATACATGGTAAAACGTATTAGAACATAATATCATATGGTAACATACTAGAATATGTTATTTATACATGGTAAAACGTATTAGAACATAATTCATATGGTAACATACTAGAAATATGTTATTTATACATGGTAAAACGTATTAGAACATAATATCATATGGTAACATACTAGACTATGTTATTTATACATGGTAAAACGTAATTAGAACATAATATCATACGGTAACATACTAGAATATGTTATTTATACATGGTAAAACGTATTAGAACATAATATCATACGGTAACATACTAGAATATGTTATTTATACATGGTAAAACGTATTAGAACATAATATCATAAGGTAACATACTAGAATATGTTTATTTATACATGGTAAAACGTATTAGAACATAATATCATATGGTAACATACTAGAATATGTTATTTATACATGGTAAAACGTATTAGAACATAATATCATATGGTAACATACTAGAATATGTTATTTATACATGGTAAAACGTATTAGAACATAATATCATATGGTAACATACTAGAATATGTTATTTATACATGGTAAAACATATTAGAACATAATATCATACTGGTAACATACTAGAATATGTTATTTATACATGGTAAAACGTATTAGAACATAATATCATACTGTAACATACTAGAATATGTTATTTATACATGGTAAAACGTATTAGAACATAATATCATACGGTAACATACTAGAATATGTTATTTATACATGGTAAAACGTATTAGAACATAATATCATATGGTAACATACTAGAATATGTTATTTATACATGGTAAAACGTATTAGAACATAATATCATATGGTAACATACTAGAATATGTTATTTATACATGGTAAAACGTATTAGAACATAATATCATATGGTAACATACTAGAATATGTTATTTATACATGGTAAAACGTAATTAGAACATAATATCATATGGTAACATACTAGAATGTGTTATTTATACATGGTAAAACGTATTAGAACATAATATCATATGGTAACATACTAGAATGTGTTATTTATACATGGTAAAACGTATTAGAACATAATATCATATGGTAACATACTAGAATATGTTATTTATACATGGTAAAACGTATTAGAACATAATATCATACTGGTAACATACTAGAATATGTTATTTATACATGGTAAAACGTATTAGAACATAATATCATACGGTAACATACTAGAATATGTTATTTATACATGGTAAAACATATTAGAACATAATATCATACGGTAACATACTAGAATATGTTATTTATACATGGTAAAACGTATTAGAACATAATATCATACGGTAACATACTAGAATATGTTATTTATACATGGTAAAACGTATTAGAACATAATATCATATGGTAACATACTAGAATATGTTATTTATACATGGTAAAACGTATTAGAACATAATATCATACGGTAACATACTAGAATATGTTATTTATACATGGTAAAACGTATTAGAACATAATATCATATGGTAACATACTAGAATATGTTATTTATACATGGTAAAAACGTATTAGAACATAATATCATATGGTAACATACTAGAATATGTTATTTATACATGGTAAAACGTATTAGAACATAATATCATATGGTAACATACTAGAATATGTTATTTATACATGGTAAAACGTATTAGAACATAATATCATATGGTAACATACTAGAATATGTTATTTATACATGGTAAAACGTATTAGAACATAATATCATACGGTAACATACTAGAATATGTTATTTATACATGGTAAAACATATTAGAACATAATATCATACGGTAACATACTAGAATATGTTATTTATACATGGTAAAACGTATTAGAACATAATATCATACGGTAACATAATAGAATGTGTTATTTATACATGGTAAAACGTATTAGAACATAATATCATACGGTAACATACTAGAATATGTTATTTATACATGGTAAAACGTATTAGAACATAATATCATATGGTAACATACTAGAATATGTTATTTATACATGGTAAAACGTATTAGAACATAATATCATATGGTAACATACTAGAATATGTTATTTATACATGGTAAAACGTATTAGAACATAATATCGTATGGTAACATACTAGAATATGTTATTTATACATGGTAAAACGTATTAGAACATAATATCATATGGTAACATACTAGAATATGTTATTTATACATGGTAAAACGTATTAGAACATAATATCATATGGTAACATACTAGAATATGTTATTTATACATGGTAAAACATATTAGAACATAATATCATACGGTAACATACTAGAATATGTTATTTATACATGGTAAAACGTATTAGAACATAATATCATACGGTAACATACTAGAATATGTTATTTATACATGGTAAAACGTATTAGAACATAATATCATACGGTAACATACTAGAATATGTTATTTATACATGGTAAAACGTATTAGAACATAATATCATACGGTAACATACTAGAATATGTTATTTATACATGGTAAAACGTATTAGAACATAATATCATATGGTAACATACTAGAATATGTTATTTATACATGGTAAAACGTATTAGAACATAATATCATATGGTAACATACTAGAATATGTTATTTATACATGGTAAAACGTATTAGAACATAATATCATATGGTAACATACTAGAATATGTTATTTATACATGGTAAAACGTATTAGAACATAATATCATATGGTAACATACTAGAATATGTTATTTATACATGGTAAAACGTATTAGAACATAATATCATACGGTAACATACTAGAATATGTTATTTATACATGGTAAAACGTATTAGAACATAATATCATACGGTAACATACTAGAATATGTTATTTATACATGGTAAAACGTATTAGAACATAATATCATACGGTAACATACTAGAATATGTTATTTATACATGGTAAAACGTATTAGAACATAATATCATACGGTAACATACTAGAATATGTTATTTATACATGGTAAAACGTATTAGAACATAATATCATATGGTAACATACTAGAATATGTTATTTATACATGGTAAAAACGTATTAGAACATAATATCATATGGTAACATACTAGAATATGTTATTTATACATGGTAAAACGTATTAGAACATAATATCATATGGTAACATACTAGAATATGTTATTTATACATGGTAAAACGTATTAGAACATAATATCATATGGTAACATACTAGAATGTGTTATTTATACATGGTAAAACGTATTAGAACATAATATCATATGGTAACATACTAGAATATGTTATTTATACATGGTAAAACGTATTAGAACATAATATCATATGGTAACATACTAGAATATGTTATTTATACATGGTAAAACGTATTAGAACATAATATCATATGGTAACATACTAGAATATGTTATTTATACATGGTAAAACGTATTAGAACATAATATCATATGGTAACATACTAGAATATGTTATTTATACATGGTAAAACGTATTAGAACATAATATCATATGGTAACATACTAGAATATGTTATTTATACATGGTAAAACGTATTAGAACATAATATCATATGGTAACATACTAGAATATGTTATTTATACATGGTAAAACGTATTAGAACATAATATCATATGGTAACATACTAGAATATGTTATTTATACATGGTAAAACGTATTAGAACATAATATCATACGGTAACATACTAGAATATGTTATTTATACATGGTAAAACGTATTAGAACATAATATCATATGGTAACATACTAGAATATGTTATTTATACATGGTAAAACGTATTAGAACATAATATCATATGGTAACATACTAGAATATGTTATTTATACATGGTAAAACGTATTAGAACATAATATCATATGGTAACATACTAGAATATGTTAAAATGAGGTGACATATGAATGTTATATTAAAACATGGTTACAGGGTAATTTCTGCAGCAATAAAAACGACTCAAAATGTATTATTGAGGTAAAGAAAAAAAAAAAAAGAAAAAAAAAAAAAAAGAAAAATATTAGGGAATGCAGATGTAGAAATAAAAATAAAAAGCAAAGTTGGAAGTTTTTGGAAGTACTCCAAATGGTGGAAGCTGCTCTGTAGTGGAAAATTAGAAGAGTTTGAATCCAGATACCTAGAAAAAACTAAGAATACAACTATAAATCTACTACTAAAACTCTAGGCTCTAAAGGGAAATGTGCTCATCGTGTGTCAGGCTGATATGTTGAAATAGAGGGTCTGTCAACGGGTTTCGGCCTGGGGGGCCTTTATCAAGACTATACCAGTATATGTTTCTTGAAAATATTTAAAGGCTATTTTAGCCTATCAGAGAAAAGGGAATGTGATGAATTTTGCTGACAAAAAATGTGTAGGTGTGTAAAATTTGGACCAATGGATTTAGGTGAGTTTGGAATAAAAGCAGCCATTTTTGATATGGGCAAAATTGCGTTATTATGAAACATGATTTTTCTCCTTAACTTTGCCGTGAAGATTAATGGATGTCTTCAGGTTAATGACTTTTCAGTGTGGCTAAGATTATATCTGAGTTTGGAATTGATATTTCTTCAATATAACTTAGAAAGATGTCAAGATCTAAAAGGTGTAACCATATTTAAATAAAGTATTGGTGGCCATCTTTAAAATGGACAAAGTAACATTAGTGTGGGCAGTTGTGACTTTGCTTGTTTTTGTCGATTTTGACAAATGACTGAAAAAAAGAAGCTGTAAGATAAGTATTAGCAGCCATCTTTGATGTGGGCAAGAAGTGGTAGATATGGGCCCTCTGTTAGGGGGTATTTTGTTTATTTTTAATGTAAAAGAGACGATTTCTTTAGGGCAATGCCCTACAAAAAGCCAATTTAAGTAGTTTAGTATTAGATTAGGGGGTGCTTTTATTTTGGGGGGGACTTTTTATTTTATAGGGGTATTAGTTTAGGTTTAATTTTATTATTTTGGATAGCTTTGTTTATTTTATTCTGTGTTTTTACTTTTTTATTTTTGTAGCTTCGGGGGTTGCATTTTTAATACATAGACTGCTCTCTGGGGAGGTGTATCAACTAGTATTTAATAAAATTACATTATTTTCTATGTGAAGAACAAAGGGATGTAAAATATGCATAACACACATCAGGGTTCACAATTTAGATATAACGCGGTCTCGGGTTAGCTGACATGAAGAATTGCTAACCTCAATGCGTGTTACTGAAATATTAAATATTAAAAAATATTAAAAACAATTATTAAAAATGATTATATATACTGTTAAAAATTCTAAATAATCCACAGAAGATATCTGTATTTTTACAGTATGTATAATCAAATTATTATTAATATTGTTTAATATTTAATATTTCATAACGCACAATGAAGTTAGCCATTCTTCAGGTGTGCTAACCCAACACCAAGTTAGACCAAAATTATGAACAACAATGCACGTTACACATATTATACATTCCTATGTTCTTTGCATAGAAAATAATGTAATTGTTATTATTAAATATATATATATATGATACTGTTCATGTAAAATACATATCTATACCTATATCTATAGGAATAGATATATAATATATATATATATATATATATATATATATATATACAAAACACAAAAAACCCAGCACTCACTAGCAGATTCACAGCAATGTTTAAAAGCAAAACTGGGGGAAGTCAGTTACATTTGGCGCCAAAGGATCAAGCCCAGGACCACGACAAGGTCTCCCCCTTCCTGGGACCCTAACCAGCACCCACACAATGCATACTTCCAAACAAACCAACTGGGAACCTCCCAGGGTGACACAGGCTTTTGTAACCTCCCCTATGTAAATACAAAACACAGGAATGGACCACACTCACAGACTGGACTGGGTACACATCCTAAACCACTGTTAACTCCACAGCCCTGAACACTGACAGACAGCTGCAAAGTTCCCAGCAACCCAGGCAGTTAACCCCCGAGCAACCTGGGTGTCAGGTCCGCAGGGGAGCATTACAATCATTAACACAAAACACAAAAAACCCAGCACTCACTAGCAGATTCACAGCAATGTTTAAAAGCAAAACTGGGGGAAGTCAGTTATATATATATATATGAATTTACAATAAAAACACTCGCCTTTCTCAGACTGAACCAAAAATGGTCCGGTTATTAAGCTTACATTCAAATAAATAAAACAAAAAAAATGTATCCATATTGGGGAATTTCTAAGACTCAGAAGGAATTGTACGGATGATACCACTTTTTATCAGAGAGCAAAGGAGCTCCAAAAACGATTAAAGGAAAGAGGCTATACCCGTAAAATAATACGTATTGCATTTCAAAGAGCTAAGAGAACGCCTCGTGACTCACTTTTAACACCAAAGATTGAACCCAAGGGAATGGAAGAATCAGTGAGATTTGTCACTACGTTCAATGCAAAGCATGACACTATTGATAAAATACTCAATAGACATGTGGACATTGTAAAATCAGATACTGTACTGTCCAAATACATAGGCGATACAATTAAAACCAGCTGGAGGAGAGCACCAACTATTGGAAATAAATGAGTACAAAGTCATTTTGTGAGAAAAAGACCAAGTAATAAGAACATATGCGGCACCTACCCCTGTGGGGGATGTAGCTTTTGCAAATACATTAATAATGAAAGGGAGTTCAACACTAAAACTGGAACCAAATATATGTATGGATTTGCAAATTGCAAAACTAAGAATGTGGTATACTGTCTGCTGTGTAACTGTGGAAAAAGATACCTTGGGATCACAACACGTGAACTCTGTGTGAGGCTGGGAGAACACGTTAATAGTATTAAAAATTGCGAATCGGACAAAAAGAATGATAAAAAGTTGACCCCTGTGTCATGACATTATCTGTATCAACATGATACCAGAACACGTCTAAAAGTATGTGTATTACAAGTAATTAGACCAGGCATAAGAGGTGGTGATGTAGAGTCTATGCTACTCCAAGCTGAATGCCGATGGATATTTTGGCTAAATACACTTGTACCATATGGATTAAACGAACAAGATAGCTTTGGATCATTCCTATAATATTCCTTGGGATTATCCCCTTCTGTATTATGTTTAACAGACCATAACAAACAATATGGTTTTATTCCAAAGGGGAAAGCAGTTGTTATGTTTTTAACTAATATCATATTGGTGCCATTTAATCGAATCTGCATCTACTATACATATAGTTTAGATTCTTTGTATTCTGAGTATGTGACCCTAATGTTCACGTATGAGAATTTGCATTACTATGCTTATTATATGTATATAGAACAAAATAGTGGATTGCTCTCTTTTCATACATATGATATAAGTGGAATATGATTACTGTCTCTTTAAATTAGAGCAGATATTGAGTACCATACTTATAGTATTTTAAGATCTAGTATCATTACTCTTTATGGTATGGTTAACCCAAAGGCTCTCATTCTGTCTATACTATGTGTAGTCTAAACTAATCAGTAAATACAACACTCATTGTGGAAGTAACATTATAAAATGCTTGGTATAAACACATCATAACAACGATGTCAGATTTTGTGGTTAATAATTATGATAACCGTTTTGACCTCATTAATTTACTGTATAATTTATTTATTATCCCCCCCCCCCCTTTTTATCCAGTTTTAGTTTGGGTTATGAAGTTATACTATTTATTACGATAAATTAAGTTGGGAATTATTAAGGCTTTTATAATACCAAGTGTTCACTGTACCATCATGAAATCTAATAAATAACATCACTTAAGATCCAATTTTATTTTGAGTACTTGATCGTACAGATACACCACATAATGTTATTAATATCGATGTATGCATACTATTTATCCATATGCTACATTTGAGGGCTTAATCGTTCTGAATTGCTTATGTATGATGTAGCATACCTTCCGGAATTCTTAAGTTGAATAATGGTACTTTATCTCCATTCTATATTTAGAATGGATATTTAATCTCTAAGTGTGCCCCTCCGGAGTTGCGCTAACATACAATGTAGTAACATCCATTGTAGAATTATACCCAGTATGTTCCGATGTGGAATTTCAATGTCTTATTTATTTTTTGTCATAACTATATTGATACTGGTCTCTATCGGATGAGATACTGATTGACAATATGTCCGTAATTTGGAACCATTTTATTCGCTTTGATCACAACATGTTTCTTAAACTCGCAATTTCTATGACAGACGATTCTCTGTTTACTGTGCAGCATGACAGGGTGACGTTGCAACACTCGTGATGGCTCCTATCCAATGGGAGCTTGTGATTCTGATAGGTTGAACTAGTGGGTGTGTATCCACACTCCACTCTGATTGGTTAGCTATCTGTTTAAAGGCAAGGAGGCGATCCCGGATCGGGTTTTTGAGGAAGCCGTGATAACGGCGAAATGCGCATCAGGCATGTTTAGGGGACAATTTCCACTTCCATAGCCGTAGTTTAATTCTGTTTTTTGGGCCTATATTTTGGCTTATTCGCACTTACACAGACCGGTGCTTACTTTTGCTCCTGACTGCATTATTACAGTTAATTTTGTTGGTGGGGTCAATCCCCTTTGTAGATAACTACTTTGCAGATCTGAGCGATTGTGAGTTTGCACTGAAGCTGTGTGGGACGCAAGACTATAGATTGTATATAATTTGGAAGTGTTCTTGTGGATATTTGTCCTCTACATATTTTCTTAATCTAAGTTTTAAAGCACACACCATACATTCATTTGTATTTATTAACTTGATAGAATAAAAGTTATGTTTTATTAAATCCCTGTTTAAGGTGACCCTCTATGCCATCCATATATACTTATTGGTACTTGCAAGAGTGCTAGTACACTGTCACTTTTTCTTTTTGTATTATCTTTGGTTAATCCAGACAGTTAGCACCCCCCTATTTCTTATTGTCATCAGTTAAATTTAATTGTGTTAAATCAGATAATCTGACTTACAGATCATTAGGAAATTTTACAAATACACAAATAATTGCATTAGGGGCTTCTCCGAATTGGTGATTCTCCCATTTCTACTCCTTACTCATTCAAATAAATATCAAGAAATGAAGAAAAAGCTGGGGAAAAAAGTTTTCGTTTGCGCACTACGCGTAATCTAGCCCGTCACAATGACCAAGCTGCAGAGCACAATGTCACCTGCTGGTTAGATGGTGAAGGAACAATGGGTACCTGCCGGAGTTATGGTTAATAAGGGTTAGGGATTCAGTGGATTGGTGTCAGAGATGTTTGTATCTTGGGTTTGGGGACGTTAAAGGGACAAGTAACTACACAAATTTCATGTTTTAGAACATACAATTTAAAAAACACAAATTTGCTTCTTTCTCATGGTGTCCTGTTGAAGGAGCAGCCGTGCACTACTGGGAATTAACAGAGCACATCTCATGAGCCAATGACAAGAGGTATAGATGTGCAGCCACCAATCAGCAACTATCTCTCAGTAGTTCCTTGCTGCTCCTGTGCCTAGCTAGGTATGATCTTCAGCAAAGGATATCAAGAAAATGAAGCAAATTAGAAAATAGAAGTAAATTGAAAAGGTACGATCACCTGCTGTATCTGTATTCATGAAAGTTTAAATTTGACTTTACTGTCACTTTAAATGTTATTTGTGCTACAATTAGGGACAGAACCCGAACAAAAAGCCATAAGTGACCCAGGGACAGTGATATATTCTCTTTTTAATATTTCTGCTAAATAAAATGTATGTACCTAAAAGCATTCCTACCTGGTACACATTATACACATTACAGACACTCCTAGGTGCATTACAGGGAACGCCATGTCAGCAGTGTTGACAATGATATTTAGGTCAGTTTGTTGTAGAAGACAGAACCTCGCCTTCATATAATGCAATAAAACCTGCCCCAGATATGTTACAGGACAATGTGACAGCAGCTGGGGGGGAAAATACAGAGACAAATAAATATTTCTTGTTTTTAAGATTGTTGTGGGATGTGGCATTGTCCACAAATAAAGCAGGGGGTTTCCTCATCAGACAGTAAGGAATTAGTACTCAAGGTTATAGCAAATGCAGAGGTATTCCAGTACTGCAAATAAATCGATACAGTGTGCAGGTATTGCAGACTGCTCTCTGTACTGTAATGCCTGCTCTCTGTACTGTAATGCCTGCTCTCTGTACTGTAATGCCTGCTCTCTATAATGTAATGCCTGCTCTCTATAATGTAATGGCTGCTCTCTGTACTGTAATGCCTGCTCTCTATAATGTAATACCTGCTCTCTGTAGTGTAATACCTGCTCTCTATAATGTAATGCCTGCTCTCTGTACTGTAATACCTGCTCTCTGTAGTGTAATACCTGCTCTCTATAATGTAATGCCTGCTCTCTGTAATGTAATACCTGCTCTCTGTGCTGTAATACCTGCTCTCTGCACTGTAATGCCTGCTCTCTGTACTGTAATGCCTGCTCTCTATAATGTAATGCCTGCTCTCTGTAATGTAATACCTTCTCTCTGTAGTGTAATACCTGCTCTCTATAATGTAATGCCTGCTCTCTGTACTGTAATACCTGCTCTCTGTAATGTAATACCTGCTCTCTGTAGTGTAATACCTGCTCTCTATAATGTAATGCCTGCTCTCTATAATGTAATGCCTGCTCTCTGTAATGTAATACCTGCTCTCTGTAGTGTAATACCTGCTCTCTATAATGTAATGCCTGCTCTCTGTACTGTAATACCTGCTCTCTGTACTGTACTGCCTGCTCTCTATAATGTAATGACTGCTCTCTATAATGTAATGACTGCTCTCTGTAATGTAATACCTGCTCTCTGTACTGTAATACCTGCTCTCTGTACTGTAATACCTGCTCTCTGTGCAGTAATACCTGCTCTCTGTACTGCCTGCTTTCTATACTGTAATACCTGCTCTCTGTACTGCAATACCTGCTCTCTGTACTGTAATGCCTGCTCTCTGTACTGTAATACCTGCACTCTGTACTGTAATACCTGCTTTCTGTACTGTAATACCTGCTCTCTGTACTATAAATATAATTTAAACGAAATAAAATTACTACAATTAAATAAATTAGTCCTATTTAAAACTAAATACTTAACTATAAAATAAACCCTAAGCTAGCTACAATATAACTAATAGTTACATTTGTATCTAGCTTAGGGTATATATTTATTTTACAGGCAACTGTGTATTTATTTTAACTAAGTACAATAATTATTAAATAGTTATTAACTATTTAATAACTACCTAGTTAAAATAAGTACAAATTTACCTGTAAAATAAATCCTAACCTAAATTACAATTACACCTAACACTACACTATCATTAAATTAATTACATAAACTAACTACAATAAATTAAATAAACTAAAGTACGAAAAAACCAAACACTAAATTACAGAAAATAAAAAAATAATTACAAGAATTTTAAACTAATTACACTTACTCTAATCCCCCTAATAAAATAAAAAGCCCCCCAAAGTAATAAAATTCCCTACCCTATATTAAATGACAAATAGCCCTTAAAAGGGCTTTTTGCGGGGCATTGCCCCAAAGTAATCAGCTCTTTTACCTGTAAAAAAAAATACAATACCCCCCACACATTAAAACCCACCACCCACACACCCAACCCTACTCTAAAACCCACCCAATCCCCCCTTAATAAAACCTAACACTACCCCCTTGGGATCACCCTACCTTGAGCCGTCTTCACCCAGCCGGGCACAAGTGGTCCTCCAGAGGGCCAGAAGTCTTCATCCGATCCGGGCAGAAGGCTTCATCCAGACGGCATCTTCTATCTTCATCCATCCGCAGCGGGTCCATCTTGAAGCCAGCTGACGCGGAGCATCCTCTTCTTCCGACGACTCCCGACGAATGAAGGTTACTTTAAATGACGTCATCCAAGATGGCGTCCCTTGAATTCCGATTGGCTGATAGGATTCTATCAGCCAATCGGAATTAAGGTAGGAAAAATCCTATTGGCTGATGCAATCAGCCAATAGGATTGAAGTTCAATCCTATTGGCTGATTCAATCAGCCAATAGGATTGAGCTTTCATTCTATTGGCTGTTCCAATCAGCCAATATAATGCAAGCTCAATTCTATTGGCTGATTGCATCAGCCAATAGGATTTTTCCTACCTTAATTCCGATTGGCTGATAGAATCCTATCAGCCAATCGGAATTCAAGGGACGCCATCTTGGATGACATCATTTAAAGGAACCTTCATTCGTCGGGAGTCGTCGGAAAAAGAGGATGCTCCGCTTCGGCTGGCTTCAAGATGGACACGCTCCGCTCCAGATGGATGAAGATAGAAGATGCCGCCTGGATGAAGCCTTCTGTCCGTCTGGATGTCCTCTTCTGCCCAGATCGGATGAAGACTTCTGCCCCTCTGGAGGACCACTTGTGCCCGGCTGGGTGAAGACGGCTCAAGGTAGGGTAATCTTCAATGGGGTAGTGTTAGGTTTTATTAAAGGGGGATTGGGTGGGCTTTAGAGTAGGGTTGGGTGTGTGGGTGGTGGGTTTTAATGTGGAGGGGTATTGTATTTTTTTTTACAGGTAAAAGAGCTGATTACTTTGGGGCAATGCCCCGCAAAAAGCCCTTTTAAGGGCTATTTGTAATTTAGTATAGGGTAGGACATTTTATTATTTTGGGGGGCTTTTTATTTTGTTAGGGGGATTAGAGTAGGTGTAATTAGTTTAAATAAATTGTAATTATTTTTTTATTGTCTGTAATTTAGTGGGTTTTTTTTGCACTTTAGTTTATTTAATTTAATTGTAGTTAATTGTAAAAAGAGAAAGAGGATTAATTTCAAGCCACTGCTTAAAGACCTAAGACGTACACTGGTGACCTGGTCCGCATTGACATTGACACTGTCGGGGAGGGTGGGATTAATTAAAATGATTCTGTTCCTTAAACTGCTATACACTCTTCAAATGCTTCCAGAATTCATACACAAACAGGATCTCCTTGCACTAAATAGAGACATTTTACAATTCCTATGGAGGGGGAAAAAACATAGAATAAGTTTCATTAAGATGACCTGTACTCCAGAGATGGGAGGGTTTGGGCTCCCAAACATTGAACATTATAACTGGGCTGCCCTAGCCAAATACGTAATGGATTGGCTTTTAGACAGAAGCACCTTTACCAATCAAAAACTGGAAGGGGAACTTATCACCCCGTGGTCCCTGAAAATGCTCCCACACATGACCCGCACGCAAGTAGACGGGGCAGTGGGGAATACAACCCTCTTCCTACACCCTATAATAGCGTGGAGGAAGATTTGCAAGGCTCTGGGAATTTCACACAGACACACTGCATACCTCCCACTGAAGGGTAACCCAGATTTTCAGGCAGGCTTTACCACCAAGCCTTTTAAGCAATGGGAAGAATGGGGACTAACGACCATCCGACATTTGTTATCGGCAGATCAGAGAACAGTTAGATCATTTGCTGAAGTACAAACAACCTTTAACTTGCCCAACAAACATCATTTTGCTTTCTTACAGAGTAGGCACTATATACAAGGCCTTTTGAGAGCGGGGGACCTGCCAGACACTAATTGTGAAATCTACAGACTGTTGACATTGAACAGAGGGGGGATGACCTCAATCTCACACACCTATAAGGCTCTTCAGAACATACCCAATAAAACCACAAGAGATCACCTTCAAAACATATGGGACACACTGAACGGACAGCCGACCTCAGACCAAATTATTGAACAAAGTGTCATGAAAGTGAGGAAAGCATCATTGTCCAATGAGGTCCGAGAATAACACATGAAATTATTGCATAATACATATATAACACCTAGACTGTATCATAAGTGGAACCCAGAGACCTCGGGGCTATGCCCTAAATGTTCACACCCTAACCCTAACATTACACACATGATATGGCAGTGCCCGAGACTTACGAAATTCTGGGGCATGACGCAGAGATGGGTAGAGAGACTCACTGGGGAAAGACTTGAACTGACAACGACCATGGTGATCCTACTGCACTCACAGTCAGGCATACAGAAGCATGTTAAATTCATCCACAATGTAATACTACTGGCTAGAAAACGTATTCTCAAACAATGGATGACACCCAACTCACCAAGTCTAACACAACTCAAACTAACACTACAAAGACAAATGGTATACAAACAAATAGACACACAGGGAGATGCAACGCTACGGACTAAACACTTTCTAAACAAATGGGAACCCCTGATTTGCAGCTTAGACCTACCACACCAGAGACAAATAATATACCCATTCAAAGACTCAGAGTTTGTCCTTGAAGCCCAACTGAGGGGAAGGTGGAATATCTTTAACTAACATGAAAGTAAATAACGAAAATGACTGAAATAAGATGGAGAGCCCTGACCCTGGGGGGGCGCCTTGGAGGGAGTAGGAGGAGTGTAGAACTTTAAGGAAGGTAGGCTAGAGGAGAGATGAAAATGCACTTGTCAAAGTTGGATGCCAAAACCTGGAAAAAGACTTACCTTTATGGCAGAGACATTGATTGAAATATAGGGTTGATAAGCTATTGCTACATTATTAAGACTTTTGAGGAGCCAACAACAAATCGCACTGTAACATACAGTCTTTAAGTCTCTAACTAAAAGGTAGCAAGGGATTGAGATAATGTGACAGATAACATGTGATGTAAAGCTGCATATAGGCTTAGAAAGGTTACCAATGGTATTTGAGGGAATGGAGAAAGTTGAAGGAGTTTGGAGGAAGTAAACCATTGGAGTATATAGTAAAATCCAGGGCGGTTGTAGTGACAATTCTGTATTGTATTTTGTTAAGATCCAACTGTTTAAAATGTTTGTTATTATGACTAGTGCTGGAAATAAATAAAATATTAAAAAAAAAAAAAAAAAAAAAAAAAGAGAAAGAGGACTCTCTTAAAGAGGTGCGCAATGGTGAGAAGCCAGTTGAAGTGAAGATAGTCTTGAGGCAGCGGGACACTCAGACGGTTAGGCAGCACTCTTAGGAGTGAAATCAGGAAGGAGGATCTGTGTGGACAGAAAACAGAGGCGCCTTATGGGACAGTATCGCTCATCAAATAGAAGATAATAGTAAAGCAGCCCAGAGCGGGGGTACTCACAAAAGTAGCGGCATAAACGTATGCCTCACAGCGCAGGACGGGACCTTGGTCGCCCGACAGACACACCAGCTGGATTAGCACAAGGAATCCGGGACACAATCGGCAGCAGCTTGCAGGACCACGTCACAGGGGAGCTGTCCGTGAAACACCCAATCACCGACCTTGGCAGTATGATGGACAGGTTGGGGAGCCAACCAAATAACGTAAAACGTAGAGCAGGAATATCAAAAACTCGGAAGTTTATTTAAAATGCATAAATAAAAGTATAAAAGATATGCAGCAATAAGCAACACGTTTCTCGACCCTCCGGTCGTTTCATCAGGCTTATGGGGTGTTTAGACTCGGGGTTCATGTTAGGGTGCTTGGTGTAGACATAAATTTTATTTTCCCATAGGAATCAATGGGGCTGCGTTAGAAGCTGAACGCTGATTTTTTGCAGGTGTTAGGTTTTTTTTCAGCTGAATCTGCCCCATTGTTTTCTATGGGGAAATCGTGCATGAGCAAGTTTTGCCAGCTCACCGCTACCGTAAGCAACGCTGGTATTGAGGTGAGATGTGGAGCTAAATTTTGCTCTACACTCACCTTTTTGCATTGAATGCCGGGTTTAAAAAACCTGTAATACCAGCATTGTCTTAAGGGAGCGTTGAAAAAAAATGCTCGTTAGCAATGCACCCCTGTTACCGCAAAACTCATAATCTCGGTGTCTGTTTTTGCAGGTGAACTAAGGAATTTGTTAACCTCTATACAGCCAATAGCACTCAAATACGGCCCTCAATTTCCCCTGTATTTGTCTGTAAAATGTTGTCTTTTATTGTATTGTTTCTCCGTTGTACTTTTATCCTTGTACCCATGGGCAGTGCTGTGGAATCTGTTGGTGCTTCATAAATAAAGAATAATAAAATAATAATAATAATAATTGGGTGATCTGAGGAACAGTGTGTCAAAGTGTCCCATTATTACTGAACCATAGTGTGATCTGAAGAACAGTGTGTCATAGCGTCCCATTATTACTGAACCATAGTGTGATCTGAGGAACAGTGTGTTATAGCGTCCCAATATTACTGAACCATAGTGTGATCTGAGGAACAGTGTGTCATAGCATCCCATTATTACTGAACCATAGTGTGATCTGAGGAACAGTGTGTCATAGCATCCCATTATTACTGAACCATAGTGTGATCTGAGGAACAGTGTGTCATAGCGTCCCATTATTACTGAACCATAGTGTGATCTAAGGAACAGTGTGTCATAGTGTCCCATTATTACTGAACCATAGTGTGATCTGAGGAACAGTGTGTCATAGCGTCCCATTATTACTGAACCATAGTGTGATCTAAGGAACAGTGTGTCATAGCATCCCATTATTACTGAACCATAGTGTGATCTGAGGAACAGTGTGTCATAGCGTCCCATTATTACTGAACCATAGTGTGATCTGAGGAACAGTGTGTCATAGCGTCCCATTATTACTGAACCATAGTGTGATCTGAGGAACAGTGTGTCATAGCATCCCATTATTACTGAACCATAGTGTGATCTGAGGAACAGTGTGTCATAGCGTCCCATTATTGCTGAACCATAGTGTGATCTGAGGAACAGTGTGTCATAGCGTCCCATTATTACTGAACCATAGTTTGATCTGAGGAACAGTTTGTCATAGCGTCCCATTATGACTGAAACATAGTGTGATCTGAGGAACAGTGTGTCATAGCGTCCCATTATTACTGAACCATAGTGTGATCTGAGGAACAGTGTGTCATAGCATCACATTATTACTGAAACATAGTGTGATCTGTGGAACAGTGTGTCATAGCGTCCCATTATTACTCAACCATAGTGTGATCTGAGGAACAGTGTCATAGCGTCCCATTATTACTGAACCATAGTGTGATCTGAGGAACAGTGTGTCATAGCGTCCCATTATTACTGAACCATAGTGTGATCTGAGGAACAGTGTGTCATAGCGTCCCATTATAACTGAACCCTAGTGTGATCTGAGGAACAGTGTGTCATAGCGTCCCATTATTACTGAACCATAGTGTGTTCTGAGGAATAGTGTGTCATAGCATCCCATTATTACTGAACCATAGTGTGATCTGAGGAACAGTGTGTCATAGCATCCTATTATTACTGAACCATAGTGTGATCTGAGGAACAGTGTGTCATAGCATCCCATTATTACTGAACCATAGTTTGATCTGAGGAACAGTGTGTCATAGCGTCCCATTATTACTGAACCATAGTGTGATCTGAGGAACAGTGTGTCATAGCTTCCCATTATTACTGAACCATAGTGTGATCTGAGGAACAGTGTGTCATAGCGTCCCATTATTACTGAAACATAGTGTGATCTGAGGAACAGTGTGTCATGGCGTCCCATTATTACTGAACCATAGTGTGATCTGAGGAACAGTGTGTCATAGCGTCCCATTATTACTGAAACATAGTTTGATCTGAGGAACAGTGTGTCATAGCGTCCCATTATTACTGAACCATAGTGTGATCTGAGGAACAGTGTGTCATAGCGTCCCATTATTACTGAACCATAGTTTGATCTGAGGAACAGTGTGTCATGGCGTCCCATTATTACTGAAACATAGTGTGATCTGAGGAACAGTGTGTCATGGCGTCCCATTATTACTGAACCATAGTGTGATCTGAGGAACAGTGTGTCATAGCGTCCCATTATTACTGAACCATAGTGTGATCTGAGAAATAGTGTGTTATAGCATCCCATTATTACTGAAACATAGTGTGATCTGAGGAACAGTGTGTCATAGTGTCCCATTATTACTGAACCATAGTTTGATCTGAGGAACAGTGTGTCATAGCGTCCCATTATTGCTGAACCATAGTGTGATCTGAGGAACAGTGTGTCATAGCGTCCCATTATTACTGAACCATAGTGTGATCTGAGAAATAGTGTGTCATAGCATCCCATTATTACTGAAACATAGTGTGATCTGAGGAACAGTGTGTCATAGTGTCCCATTATTACTGAACCATAGTTTGATCTGAGGAACAGTGTGTCATAGCGTCCCATTATTACTGAACCATAGTGTGATCTGAGGAACAGTGTCTCATAGCATCCCATTATTACTGAACCATAGTGTGATCTGAGGAACAGTGTGTCATAGCATCCCATTATTACTGAACCATAGTGTGATCTGAGGAACAGTGTGTCATAGCGTCCCATTATTACTGAAACATAGTGTGATCTGAGGAACAGTGTGTCATTGCGTCCCATTATTACTGAACCATAGTGTGATCTGAGGAACAGTGTCATAGCGTCCCATTATTACTGAACCATAGTGTGATCTGAGGAACAGTGTGTCATAGCGTCCCATTATTACTTAACCATAGTGTGATCTGAGGAACAGTGTGTCATAGCGTCCCATTATTACTGAACCATAGTGTGATCTGAGGAACAGTGTCTCATAGCGTCCCATTATTACTGAACCATAGTGTGATCTGAGGAACAGTGTGTCATAGCATCCCATTATTACTGAACCATAGTGTGATCTGAGGAACAGTGTGTCATAGCGTCCCATTATTACTGAAACATAGTGTGATCTCAGGAACAGTGTGTCATAGCGTCCCATTATTACTGAACCATAGTGTGATCTGAGGAACAGTGTCATAGTGACCCATTATTACTGAACCATAGTGTGATCTGAGGAACAGTGTGTCATAGCGTGCCATTATTACTTAACCATAATGTGATCTGAGGAACAGTGTGTCATAGCGTCCCATTATTACTGAACCATAGTGTGATCTGAGGAACAGTGTGTCATAGCGTCCCATTATTACTGAACCATAGTGTGATCTGAGGAACAGTGTGTCATAGCATCCCATTATTACTGAACCATAGTGTGATCTGAGGAACAGTGTGTCATAGCATCCCATTATTACTGAACCATAGTGTGATCTGAGGAACAGTGTGTCATTGCGTCCCATTATTACTGAACCATAGTGTGATCTGAGGAACAGTGTCATAGCGTCCCATTATTACTGAACCATAGTGTGATCTGAGGAACAGTGTGTCATAGCGTCCCATTATTACTCAACCATAGTGTGATCTGAGGAACAGTGTGTCATAGTGTCCCATTATTACTGAACCATAGTGTGATCTGAGGAACAGTGTGTCATAGCTTCCCATTATTACTGAACCATAGTGTGATCTGAGGAACAGTGTGTCATAGCGTCCCATTATTACTGAAACATAGTGTGATCTGAGGAACAGTGTGTCATGGCGTCCCATTATTACTGAACCATAGTGTGATCTGAGGAACAGTGTGTCATAGCGTCCCATTATTACTGAAACATAGTTTGATCTGAGGAACAGTGTGTCATAGCGTCCCATTATTACTGAACCATAGTGTGATCTGAGGAACAGTGTGTCATAGCGTCCCATTATTACTGAACCATAGTTTGATCTGAGGAACAGTGTGTCATGGCGTCCCATTATTACTGAAACATAGTGTGATCTGAGGAACAGTGTGTCATGGCGTCCCATTATTACTGAACCATAGTGTGATCTGAGGAACAGTGTGTCATAGCGTCCCATTATTACTGAACCATAGTGTGATCTGAGAAATAGTGTGTTATAGCATCCCATTATTACTGAAACATAGTGTGATCTGAGGAACAGTGTGTCATAGTGTCCCATTATTACTGAACCATAGTTTGATCTGAGGAACAGTGTGTCATAGCGTCCCATTATTACTGAACCATAGTGTGATCTGAGGAACAGTGTGTCATAGCGTCCCATTATTACTGAACCATAGTGTGATCTGAGAAATAGTGTGTCATAGCATCCCATTATTACTGAAACATAGTGTGATCTGAGGAACAGTGTGTCATAGTGTCCCATTATTACTGAACCATAGTTTGATCTGAGGAACAGTGTGTCATAGCGTCCCATTATTACTGAACCATAGTGTGATCTGAGGAACAGTGTGTCATAGCGTCCCATTATTACTTAACCATAGTGTGATCTGAGGAACAGTGTGTCATAGCGTCCCATTATTACTGAACCATAGTGTGATCTGAGGAACAGTGTCTCATAGCGTCCCATTATTACTGAACCATAGTGTGATCTGAGGAACAGTGTGTCATAGCATCCCATTATTACTGAACCATAGTGTGATCTGAGGAACAGTGTGTCATAGCGTCCCATTATTACTGAAACATAGTGTGATCTCAGGAACAGTGTGTCATAGCGTCCCATTATTACTGAACCATAGTGTGATCTGAGGAACAGTGTCATAGTGACCCATTATTACTGAACCATAGTGTGATCTGAGGAACAGTGTGTCATAGCGTGCCATTATTACTTAACCATAATGTGATCTGAGGAACAGTGTGTCATAGCGTCCCATTATTACTGAACCATAGTGTGATCTGAGGAACAGTGTGTCATAGCGTCCCATTATTACTGAACCATAGTGTGATCTGAGGAACAGTGTGTCATAGCATCCCATTATTACTGAACCATAGTGTGATCTGAGGAACAGTGTGTCATAGCATCCCATTATTACTGAACCATAGTGTGATCTGAGGAACAGTGTGTCATTGCGTCCCATTATTACTGAACCATAGTGTGATCTGAGGAACAGTGTCATAGCGTCCCATTATTACTGAACCATAGTGTGATCTGAGGAACAGTGTGTCATAGCGTCCCATTATTACTCAACCATAGTGTGATCTGAGGAACAGTGTGTCATAGTGTCCCATTATTACTGAACCATAGTGTGATCTGTGGAACAGTGTCTCATAGCATCCCATTATTACTGAACCATAGTGTGATCTGAGGAACAGTGTGTCATAGCATCCCATTATTACTGAACCATAGTGTGATCTGAGGAACAGGGTGTCATAGCATTCCATTATTACTGAACCATAGTGTGATCTGAGGAACAGTGTGTCATTGCGTCCCATTATTACTGAACCATAGTGTGATCTGAGGAACAGTGTCATAGCGTCCCATTATTACTGAACCATAGTGTGATCTGAGGAACAGTGTGTCATAGCGTCCCATTATTACTGAACCATAGTGTGATCTGAGGAACAGTGTGTCATAGTGTCCCATTATTACTTAACCATAGTGTGATCTGAGGAACAGTGTGTCATAGAGTCCCATTATTACTGAACCATAGTGTGATCTGAGGAACAGTGTGTCATAGTATCACATTATTACTGAACCATAGTGTGTTCTGAGGAACAGTGTGTCATAGCGTCCCATTATTACTGAACCATAGTGTGATCTGAGGAATAGTGTGTCATAGCGTCCCATTATTACTGAAACATAGTGTGATCTGAGGAACAGTGTGTCATAGCGTCCCATTATTACTGAACCATAGTGTGATCTGAGGAACAGTGTGTCATAGCGTCCCATTATTACTGAACCATAGTGTGATCTGAGGAACAGTGTGTCATAGCGTCCCATTATTACTGAACCATAGTGTGATCTGAGGAACAGTGTGTCATAGCGTCCCATTATTACTGAACCATAGTGTGATCTGAGGAACAGTGCGTCATAGCGTCCTATTATTACTGAACCATAGTGTGATCTGAGGAACAGTGTGTCATAGCGTCCTATTATTACTGAACCATAGTGTGATCTGAGGAACAGTGTGTCATAGCGTCCCATTATTACTGAACCATAGGGTGATCTGAGGAACAGTGTGTCATAGCGTCCCATTATTACTGAAACATAGGGTGATCTGAGGAACAGTGTGTCATGGCGTCCCATATTACTGAACCATAGTGTGATCTGAGGGAACAGTGTGTCATAGCGTCCCATTATTACTGAAACATAGTTTGATCTGAGGAACAGTGTGTCATAGCGTCCCATTATTACTGAACCATAGTGTGATCTGAGGAACAGTGTGTCATAGCGTCCCATTATTACTGAACCATAGTGTGATCTGAGGAACAGTGTGTCATGGCGTCCCATTATTACTGAAACATAGTGTGATCTGAGGAACAGTGTGTCATAGCGTCCCATTATTACTGAACCATAGTGTGATCTGAGGAACAGTGTGTCATAGCGTCCCATTATTACTGAAACCATAGTGTGATCTGAGGAACAGTGTGTTATAGCATCCCATTATTACTGAAACATAGTGTGATCTGAGGAACAGTGTGTCATAGTGTCCCATTATTACTGAACCATAGTGTGATCTGAGGAACAGTGTGTCATAGCGTCCCATTATTGCTGAACCATAGTGTGATCTGAGGAACAGTGTGTCATAGCGTCCCATTATTACTGAACCATAGTGTGATCTGAGAAATAGTGTGTCATAGCATCCCATTATTACTGAAACATAGTGTGATCTGAGGAACAGTGTGTCATAGTGTCCCATTATTACTGAACCATAGTGTGATCTGAGGAACAGTGTGTCATAGCGTCCCATTATTACTGAACCATAGTGTGATCTGAGGAACAGTGTGTCATAGCGTCCCATTATTACTGAACCATAGTGTGATCTGAGGAACAGTGTGTCATAGCATCCCATTATTACTGAACCATAGTGTGATCTGAGGAACAGTGTGTCATAGCGTCCCATTATTACTGAAACATAGTGTGATCTGAGGAACAGTGTGTCATAGCGTCCTATTATTACTGAACCATAGTGTGATCTGAGGAACAGTGTGTCATAGCGTCCTATTATTACTGAACCATAGTGTGATCTGAGGAACAGTGTGTCATAGCGTCCCATTATTACTGAACCATAGGGTGATCTGAGGAACAGTGTGTCATAGCGTCCCATTATTACTGAACCATAGGGTGATCTGAGGAACAGTGTGTCTTTGCGTCCCATTATTACTGAACCATAGTGTGATCTGAGGAACAGTGTGTCATAGCGTCCCATTATTACTGAAACATAGTTTGATCTGAGGAACAGTGTGTCATAGCGTCCCATTATTACTGAACCATAGTGTGATCTGAGGAACAGTGTGTCATAGCGTCCCATTATTACTGAACCATAGTTTGATCTGAGGAACAGTGTGTCATGGCGTCCCATTATTACTGAAACATAGTGTGATCTGAGGAACAGTGTGTCATGGCGTCCCATTATTACTGAACCATAGTGTGATCTGAGGAACAGTGTGTCATAGCGTCCCATTATTACTGAACCATAGTGTGATCTGAGAAATAGTGTGTTATAGCATCCCATTATTACTGAAACATAGTGTGATCTGAGGAACAGTGTGTCATAGTGTCCCATTATTACTGAACCATAGTTTGATCTGAGGAACAGTGTGTCATAGCGTCCCATTATTGCTGAACCATAGTGTGATCTGAGGAACAGTGTGTCATAGCGTCCCATTATTACTGAACCATAGTGTGATCTGAGAAATAGTGTGTCATAGCATCCCATTATTACTGAAACATAGTGTGATCTGAGGAACAGTGTGTCATAGTGTCCCATTATTACTGAACCATAGTTTGATCTGAGGAACAGTGTGTCATAGCGTCCCATTATTACTGAACCATAGTGTGATCTGAGGAACAGTGTCTCATAGCATCCCATTATTACTGAACCATAGTGTGATCTGAGGAACAGTGTGTCATAGCATCCCATTATTACTGAACCATAGTGTGATCTGAGGAACAGTGTGTCATAGCGTCCCATTATTACTGAAACATAGTGTGATCTGAGGAACAGTGTGTCATTGCGTCCCATTATTACTGAACCATAGTGTGATCTGAGGAACAGTGTCATAGCGTCCCATTATTACTGAACCATAGTGTGATCTGAGGAACAGTGTGTCATAGCGTCCCATTATTACTTAACCATAGTGTGATCTGAGGAACAGTGTGTCATAGCGTCCCATTATTACTGAACCATAGTGTGATCTGAGGAACAGTGTCTCATAGCGTCCCATTATTACTGAACCATAGTGTGATCTGAGGAACAGTGTGTCATAGCATCCCATTATTACTGAAACATAGTGTGATCTGAGGAACAGTGTGTCATTGCGTCCCATTATTACTGAACCATAGTGTGATCTGAGGAACAGTGTCATAGTGACCCATTATTACTGAACCATAGTGTGATCTGAGGAACAGTGTGTCATAGCGTGCCATTATTACTTAACCATAATGTGATCTGAGGAACAGTGTGTCATAGCGTCCCATTATTACTGAACCATAGTGTGATCTGAGGAACAGTGTTTCATAGCGTCCCATTATTACTGAACCATAGTGTGATCTGAGGAACAGTGTGTCATAGCATCCCATTATTACTGAACCATAGTGTGATCTGAGGAACAGTGTGTCATAGCATCCCATTATTACTGAACCATAGTGTGATCTGAGGAACAGTGTGTCATTGCGTCCCATTATTACTGAACCATAGTGTGATCTGAGGAACAGTGTCATAGCGTCCCATTATTACTGAACCATAGTGTGATCTGAGGAACAGTGTGTCATAGCGTCCCATTATTACTCAACCATAGTGTGATCTGAGGAACAGTGTGTCATAGTGTCCCATTATTACTGAACCATAGTCTGATCTGTGGAACAGTGTCTCATAGCATCCCATTATTACTGAACCATAGTGTGATCTGAGGAACAGTGTGTCATAGCATCCCATTATTACTGAACCATAGTGTGATCTGAGGAACAGGGTGTCATAGCATTCCATTATTACTGAACCATAGTGTGATCTGAGGAACAGTGTGTCATTGCGTCCCATTATTACTGAACCATAGTGTGATCTGAGGAACAGTGTCATAGCGTCCCATTATTACTGAACCATAGTGTGATCTGAGGAACAGTGTGTCATAGCGTCCCATTATTACTGAACCATAGTGTGATCTGAGGAACAGTGTGTCATAGTGTCCCATTATTACTTAACCATAGTGTGATCTGAGGAACAGTGTGTCATAGAGTCCCATTATTACTGAACCATAGTGTGATCTGAGGAACAGTGTGTCATAGTGTCACATTATTACTGAACCATAGTGTGTTCTGAGGAACAGTGTGTCATAGCGTCCCATTATTACTGAACCATAGTGTGTTCTGAGGAATAGTGTGTCATAGCGTCCCATTATTACTGAAACATAGTGTGATCTGAGGAACAGTGTGTCATAGCGTCCCATTATTACTGAACCATAGTGTGATCTGAGGAACAGTGTGTCATAGCGTCCCATTATTACTGAACCATAGTGTGATCTGAGGAACAGTGTGTCATAGCATCCCATTATTACTGAACCATAGTGTGATCTGAGGAACAGTGTGTCATAGCGTCCCATTATTACTGAAACATAGTGTGATCTGAGGAACAGTGTGTCATAGCGTCCCATTATTACTGAACCATAGTGTGATCTGAGGAACAGTGCGTCATAGCGTCCTATTATTACTGAACCATAGTGTGATCTGAGGAACAGTGTGTCATAGCGTCCTATTATTACTGAACCATAGTGTGATTTGAGGAACAGTGTGTCATAGCGTCCCATTATTACTGAACCATAGGGTGATCTGAGGAACAGTGTGTCATAGCGTCCCATTATTACTGAAACATAGGGTGATCTGAGGACCAGTGTGTCATAGCGTCCCATTATTACTGAAACATAGGGTGATCTGAGGAACAGTGTGTCATAGCGTCCCATTATTACTGAACCATAGTGTGATCTGAGGAACAGTGTGTCATAGCGTCCCATTATTACTGAACCATAGTGTGATCTGAGGAACAGTGTGTCATAGCGTCCCATTATTACTGAAACATAGGGTGATCTGAGGACCAGTGTGTCATAGCGTCCCATTATTACTGAACCATAGGGTGATCTGAGGAACAGTGTGTCATAGTGTCCCATTATTACTGAACTATAGTGTGATCTGAGGAACAGTGTGTCATAGCGTCCCATTATTACTGAAACATAGGGTGATCTGAGGACCAGTGTGTCATAGCGTCCCATTATTACTGAAACATAGGGTGATCTGAGGAACAGTGTGTCATAGCGTCCCATTATTACTGAACCATAGTGTGATCTGAGGAACAGTGTGTCATAGCATCCCATTATTACTGAACCATAGTGTGATCTGAGGAACAGTGTGTCATAGCATCCCATTATTACTGAACCATAGTGTGATCTGAGGAACAGTGTGTCATAGCATCCCATTATTACTGAACCATAGTGTGATCTGAGGAACAGTGTGTCATAGTGTCTCATTATTACTGAACCATAGTGTGATCTGAGGAACAGTGTGTCATAGCATCACATTATTACTGAACCATAGTGTGATCTGAGGAACAGTGTGTCATAGCATCCCATTATTACTGAAACATAGTGTGATCTGAGGAACAGTGTGTCATAGCGTCCCATTATTACTGAACCATAGTGTGATCTGAGGAACAGTGTGTCATAGCATCCCATTATTACTGAAACATAGTGAAAAATATATTGATTTATTTTTGGTATTTAAAGAGATACTGGTTTATTGCACTTCAAAACAATGTTATTGTGAAAATGTAAATATGTGTCAGTATGTCTATGTGTGTTTCTTGTGTGTTTCTGTGTGTTTGTCTGTGTGTTTCTGTGTGAGTGTGTCTGTATCTGTGAGTCTGTGTGAGAGTGTGTCTACATCTGCAAGTCTGTGTGAGCTGCTGGTGCAATGATGAATACGGTGTCTGTATCTGTGAGTCTGTGTGAGAGTGTGTCTGTATCTGTGTGTGAGAGTGTGTCTGTATCTGTGTCTGTGTGTGAGAGTGTGTCTGTATCTGTGAGTCTGTGTGTGAGTGTCTGTACTTGTGAGTCTGTGTGTGAGAGTGTGTCTGTATCTGTGTCTGTGTGTGAGAGTATGTCTGTATCTGTGAGTCTGTGTGTGAGTGTCTGTACTTGTGAGTCTGTGTGTGAGAGTGTGTCTGTATCTGTGAGGGTGTGTGTGAGAGTGTGTCTGTATCTGTGAGGCTGTGTGAGAGTGTGTTTGTATCTGTGAGGGTGTGAGAGTGTGTTTGTATCTGTGAGTAGAAATGTGCGATTAGTTTCGGATCTATTCGGAAATTCGGCCGAATTCGTAAACTTCGGGATTCGGATCGATTCAAATTTCCGAATTAAAATAGTGCAGAATCTACCGAATAAATCCGAATAAGTTCGGATTTATTCGGATTTATTTGGTAGATTCGGATGGCCATGGATTACACTAGTATTGTACAGTATATTAGGTTATATCACTCTGCTATGGGTTACACCTAATATACAGTACATAATACTAGTGTAATACACAGCACATCCTATCTAACACTTACCGAAATTCCGAATTTCCGAATCGAAACGAATCCAGCTGAATTTATTCGAATCCGAAACGAATCCGAACTGAATTGATTCAAATTTTTCCGAATTCGAATCGTTCCGAACCAAACCAATTTTTTTCGCCATGCACATGTCTATGTGTGAGTCTGTGTGAGAGTAAGTTTCTGTGTGAGAGTGTGTCTGTATCTATAAGTTTGTGCAAGAGTGTGTTTGTATCTGTCAGTCTGTGTGAGAGTGGGTCTGTATCTGTGTGTCTGTGTGAGAGTGGGTCTGTATCTGTGTGTCTGTGTGAGAGTGGGTCTGTATCTGTGTGTCTGTGTGAGAGTGGGTCTGTATCTGTGTGAGTGTGTGTCTGTATCTGTGGGTCTGTATCTGTGGGTCTGTATCTGTGGGTCTGTATCTGTGTGTCTGTGTGAGAGTGGGTCTGTATCTGTGTGTCTGTGTGAGAGTGGGTCTGTATCTGTGTGTCTGTGTGAGAGTGGGTCTGTATCTGCGTGTCTGTGTGAGAGTGGGTCTGTATCTGTGTGTCTGTGTGAGAGTGGGTCTGTATCTGTGTGAGTGTGTGTCTGTATCTGTGGGTCTGTATCTGTGGGTCTGTATCTGTGGGTCTGTATCTGTGGGTCTGTGTGAGAGTGGGTCTGTATCTGTGTGTCTGTGTGAGAGTGGGTCTGTATCTGTGTGTCTGTGTGAGAGTGGGTCTGTATCTGCGTGTCTGTGTGAGAGTGGGTCTGTATCTGTGTGTCTGTGTGAGAGTGGGTCTGTATCTGGGAACATCCTAAAACATTTAATGTGAAAATGGCTTAATGTAGCTTAATGAGTAAAAAAGTGGACAAATGTTAACAAATTGCTGCATAATTTTGCACAACCCAAGATTTCCACTATCCAAGCCTATCCTATAAGTTTCATGGATTTTGGTTTCCCACAAGGCAAATGAGTGATATTAAGCTATTTTTTTGGGGGGCGCTTATTGTGGCTTAACATACAAAATTGAACGTAGATGTTAACCAATTTCCCACAAACTTTCCACAATACTGTACATTAATCTGTCTATTCAAACATATTCTGAAAATTTCAGGAAATTTGATAAAACATACCAAAAGTTATTCACATTTAACAATTTTTTTACAATCCTAAAACATTTAGGCCTCTAGTTATCAAGTCGTCGAATTTCTTGCATTCGACGGCACCAATACGCTCGGCTAAGATCGCCTAACATCGATGCCGCGGACCTGAATACGTTCTCCAAAATTATCAAGAAAGCTGTCAAAAAGTCACGTACCAAGTACGGAGCGATGAGCAGCGGACTGTTGTTAACTAACAGTCATCGATCTCGCTGCTCTTCGGCTTATTCGCAGCTTTCTTGGTACCCTGTCACTAAGCATCCACACTATACTATACTATTTTACCCCCTATACCGCCGCTCCCGGACCCCGCCGCACCTAAATAAAGTTATTAACCCCTAAACTGCTATTCTCGGAGCCCACCGCCACCTACATTATATGTATTAACCCCTAAACCGCCACTTCCGGACCCCGCCGCAACTAAATAAAATGTTTAACCCCTAAACCGCCGCTCACAAACCCCGCCACCACCTACATTATATTTATTAACCCCTAATCTGCCCCCGCACCGCCGCCACCTACATTAAATTTATTAACCCCTAATCCTAAATCTAACCCTAACCCTAAAACCCCTAACGTAAATATAATTTAAATTAATCTAAATAAATATTCCTATCATTAAATAAATAATTCCTATTAAAAACTAAATACTTACCTATAAAATAAACCCTAAGATAGCTACAATATAACTAATAGTTACATTGTAGCTATTTTAGGATTTATTTTTATTTTACAGGCAAGTTTGTATTTAATTTAACTAGGTACAATAGCTATTAAACAACATGAATCTCAATAACAGAGATCCCAATAGGGGGTGCACTAGCAAAGTAAAAGTAATATCAATTGGGAGTCAACAGTTCGAAATACCCTCACATATATATACACACATATATAAAAATAAGATGTATATAAATACAAGTTGGAAAAACCAGATGGTCAGTTTCTATTCACGTGTGTTATATGCTTAAATAAAAAACAAATCAATTCACATAACATATGTATAATATTGGTAGTAATAATAATAAAAAATAATAAAATATAAAATATGTATATTGAACCAAAAGGTCTCGTTCAAGGTGAAAAGTCCCAAATGTGGATTCCAAACCAGAGATATACTGGGAGAGAAGTCCGGCAATGAAGGTCAATGAAGCTGCTGTCTCCTCACATCAATAACATAGTGACATTTAGTAAGCAAAAATGGAGAAAAAGAGAGGCGCTTGTGTGTACCAGTAGAATCAATACAAATAGTTAGTGTGTATCCACAACAGGGTACTCACATTTTCTCAGGCACTCATACAGTGCTATCAGGCACGTACTCTGTAATTTCAGCAACCCAATGCAGACAGGAACACTTGTGCTTTAAATCCTAGGAGCTGGAGCACAGGAACAATCACACGCACAGCAGGCAAGGAAACACAGGAGTAACCCAACACACAGCAGGCAAGGAAACACACAGGAGATTCCACACAGAGGGAAACTAATCTCGATGGTAATGGTAGGTAGGCAATGGTGAAATGATCAGTGCAGGTTCCAATATTAGAATTAATTTTTTTTATTAAAAACTATAATAAAAAGTCGGAACCAATATGTAGGGCACAATGTGACCCTCCTTGTAAACATGCAACGCGTTTCTCAGCACCAGTGCTGTTTCTTCAGGCATATAATACACACTGATCAATGCTCTTCTATATATACATATACAAACAAACCAAACCTACCAATAAACTAATTAAAACAATTGGAGATCACAAACACCTGAGAGTCTGCCTGTAATGGGGCCGGATCACAGCTTTTTAACCCTTCAGTTGCGATATATATCTTTCACATTTTGTATGGTATACATTCAAACCAACCTGTCATATGTAGTACATTAATAATAGCCTGTCATATGAAATTAATGCCTCTAATTGAGTTCCAAGTTCAAAACTTTATAGTCCATATGCTCCATAGTATTGTGTAAGACATTACCAAAATAATAAGCCTCATATGCAAATAAACAATAAATATTATACTCAAAATGTATGTGTAACTCTGGATTTATACCTCAATCGTTGATATAAGCTTATACCGTAAATTTTCATGTTTGATCATTTGGTCCGCAATAGTTGTATTGATGGCGGAAGTGACATGACGAATAGCTACTACCAATCACATACTAAAACGCACGGAGCAAACAACCAATCATGTGATTGAAAATACGTAAAAATAGGAAGAGTGAGGTATAAACATATGTGGTTATAATATTGCTATGACAACAGGGAAGCGTAACAAATAGTATCAGTAGTTCCCAAGTAACACATGATTGGTTGTTTGCTCTGTGCGTTTTAAATACAATTATCTAAAGTACAAAAAAAACAAACACTAAATTACAGAAAATAATAAAATAATTTCAAGAATTTTAAACTAATTACACCTAATCTAATCCCCCAAATATAAAATAAAATAGCCCCCCAAAGTAATAAAAATCCCTACCCTTCACTAAATTACAAATAGCCCTTAAAAGGACCTTTTGCGAGGCATTGGCCCAAAGTAATCAGCTCTTTTACCTGTACCCCCCCAACATTACAACCCACCACCCACACACCCAACCCTACTCTAAAACCCACCCAATCCCCCCTTAATAAAACCTAACACTAACCCCTTGAAGATCACCCTACCTTCAGAAGTCTTCACCCAACCGGGCAGAAGTGGTGCTCCAGACGGCCAGAAGTCTTCATCCTATCCGGGCAGAAGAGGACCTCCAGACGGGCAGAAGTCTTCATCCAAGCCACATCTTCTATCTTCATCCATCCGGAGCGGAGCGGGTCCATCTTCAAGACATCTGACGCGGAGCAACCTTTCAGGCCGACGACTACCCGACGAATGAATATTCCTTTAAATGACGTCATCCAAGATGGCGTCCCTTGAATTCCGATTGGCTGATACAATTCTATCAGCCAATCGGAATTAAGGTATGAAAAATCTTATTGGCTGATGCAATCAGCCAATAGGATTGAGCTTGCATTCTATTGGCTGTCCTTTCAGCCAATAGAATGCAAGCTCAATCCTATTGGCTGATTGAATCAGCCGATAGGATTAAATTTTAATCCTATTGGCTGATTGCATCAGCCAATAGGATTTTTCCTACCTTAATTCCGATTGGCTGATAGAATTCTTTCAGCCAATCGGAATTCAAGGGACGCCATCTTGGATGACGTCATTTAAAGGAATATTCATTCGTCGGGTAGTCGTCAGCCTGGAAGGATGCTCCGCGTCGGATGTCTTGAAGATGGACCCGCTCCGCTCTGGATGGATGAAGATAGAAGATGCCGCCTGGATGAAGACTAATGCCCGTCTGGAGGACCTCTTCTGCTCGGATAGGATGAAGACTTCTGGCCGTCTGGAGGACCACTTCTGCCCGGTTGGGTGAAGACGTCTCAAGGTAGGGTGATCTTCAAGGGGTTAGTGTTAGGTTTTATTAAGGGGGGATTGGGTGGGTTTTAGAGTAGGGTTGGGTGTGTGGGTGGTGGTTTGTAATTTTGGGGGGTATTGTATTTTTTTTTTCAGGTAAAAGAGCTGATTACTTTGGGGCAATGCCCCGCAAAAGGCCCTTTTAAGGGCTATTTGTAATTTAATATAGGGTAGGGAATTTTATTATTTTGGGGGGCTTTTTTTTATTTTATTAGGGGGATTAGATTAGGTGTAATTAGTTTAAAATTCTTGTAATTATTTTATTATTTTCTGTAATTAAATGTTTTTTTTTTTTGTACTTTAGATAATTTTATTTAATTTTATTTAATTGTATTTAATTGTATTTAGTTTAGGTAATTAATTGAATGATAGTGTAGTGTTAGGTGTAATTGTAACTTAGGTTAGGTTTTATTTTACAGGTATATTTGTATTTATTTTAGCTAGGAAGTTATTAAATAGTTGATAACTATTTAATAACTATTGTACCTAGTTAAAATAAATACAAACTTGCCTGTAAAATAAAAATAAACCCTAAGATAGCTACAATGTAACTATTAGTTATATTGTAGCTATCTTAGGGTTTATTTTATAGGTAAGTATTTATTTTTAAATAGGAATAATTTGTTTAATGATAGGAATATTTATTTAGATTAATTTAAATTATATTAGGGGGTGTTAGAGTTAGGGTTAGACTTAGGTTTAGGGGTTAATAAATTTAATGTAGGTGGCGGCGGTGTAGGGGAGTCAGATTAGGGGTTAATAAATTTAATGTAGGTGACGGCGGTTTAGGGGTGTCAGATTAGGGGTTAATAAATATAATGTAGGTGGCGGCGGGGTCCGGGAGTGGCGGTTTAGGGGTTAGACACTTTATTTAGTTGCGGCGGGCTCTGGAAGCGGCAGTTTAGGGGTTAAAAAGTATAATGTAGGTGGCGGCGGGGTAGGGGGTGCAGATTAGGGGCTAATAAGTATAATATAGGTGGCGGCGGTGTAGGGGGCGGCAGATTAGGGGTTAATAAGTATAATGTAGGTGGCGGCGGTGTAGGGGGGCAGATTAGGGGTGTTTAGACTCGGGGTACATGTTAAGGTGTTAGGTGTAGACCTTCCCATAGGAATCAATGGGATATCGGGCAGCAGCAAACATGAGCTTTCGCTGCTTTCTGACTCCCATTGATTCCTATGGCATCCGCCGCCTCCAGGGCGGCAGATTGAAAACCAGGTACGCTGGGCCGGAATAGTGGCAAGCGTACCTGCTAGTTATTTGATAACTAGCAAAAGTAGTCAGATTGTGCGGAACTTGCGTTCGGAACATCTGTAGTGACGTAACCAACGATCTGTGTCGGACTGAGTCCGGCGGATCGTATGTTACGTCATATATTCTACTTTTGCCGGTCTGTAGGGTTTGATAACTACGTCGAATTCCAGCGTATATGCGGTTGACGGCTTGATAACTAGAGGCCTTAATGTGAGCAGCTTAATGTAAAAAGAGCTTAATGTACCAAAATTCACCTAAACTTCAATCAATTGCCTTGAAACTTGGCACAAACTCAGTTTGTCACTTTCCAAACCTATCCTAGAAGTTTCATGGATTTTGGTTTCCCACAGGCAAATGAGTGAAATTAAGCTTGTTTTTGGGGAGCTTAATGTAGATTAACGTACAAAAATGTAACATAGTCCATAAGTAATAATTTATTTCATTTTTATCCCTATATCTACTAGTGCATCAAAATTGAAGCAATACTTTGCTGTGTGTGCGTGTGTTTTATATGAGTTTGTGTGGTGTGTGTGTTGTATAAGAGTGTGTGTGTGTGCGCGCGTTGTATGAGTGTGTGTGTGTTGTATGAGAATGTGTGTGTGTGTGTGTGTTGTATGAGTGTGTGTGTGTGTTGTATGAGAATGTGTGTGTGTGTGTTGTATGAGTGTGTGTGTGTGTTGTATGAGAATGTGTGTGTTGTATGAGAATGTGTGTGTGTGTGTTGTATGAGTGTGTGTGTGTGTTGTATGAGAATGTGTGTGTGTGTGTTGTATGAGAATGTGTCTGTGTGTGTTGTATGAGAATGTGTGTGTGTGTGTTGTATGAGAATGTGTGTGTGTGTGTTGTATGAGTGTGTGTGTGTGTTGTATGAGAATGTGTGTGTGTGTGTTGTATGAGTGTGTGTGTGTGTTGTATGAGTGTGTGTGTGTGTTGTATGAGTGTGTGTGTGTGTTGTATGAGAATGTGTGTGTGTGTGTTGTATGAGTGTGTGTGTGTGTTGTATGAGAATGTGTGTGTGTGTTTTATATGAATTTGTGTGGTGTGTGTGTGTTGTATGAGAATGTGTGTGTGTGTGTTGTATGAGTGTGTGTGTGTGTTGTATGAGAATGTGTGTGTGTGTGTTGTATGAGAATGTGTGTGTGTGTGTTGTATGAGAATGTGTGTGTGTGTGTTGTATGAGTGTGTGTGTGTGTTGTATGAGAATGTGTGTTTTATATGAGTTTGTGTGGTGTGTGTGTGTGTGTGTGTTGTATGAGTGTGTGTGTGTGTTGTATGAGAATGTGTGTGTGTGTGTTGTATGAGAATGTGTGTGTGTGTGTTGTATGAGTGTGTGTGTGTGTTGTATGAGAATGTGTGTGTTGTATGAGAATGTGTGTGTGTGTGTTGTATGAGTGTGTGTGTGTGTTGTATGAGAATGTGTGTGTTTTGTATGAGAGTGTGTGTGTTGTATGAGAATGTGTGTGTGTGTGTGTTTTATATGAGTTTGTGTGGTGTGTGTGTTGTATAAGAGTGTGTGTGTGTGCGCGCGTTGTATGAGTGTGTGTGTGTTGTATGAGAATGTGTGTGTGTGTGTTGTATGAGAGTGCGTGTGTTTGTTTTATGAGAGTGTGTGTGTGTTTTATGAGAGTGTGTGTGTTGTATGAGAGTGTGTGTGTTTGTTTTATGAGAGTGTGTGTGTGTTGTATGAGAATGTGTGTGTGTGTGTGTTGTATGAGAGTGTGTGTGTTTGTTTTATGAGAGTGTGTGTGTGTTGTATGAGAATGTGTGTGTGTGTTGTATGAGAGTGTGTGTGTTTGTTTTATGAGTGTGTGTGTGTGTTTTATGAGAGTGTGTGTGTGTGTGTTTTATGAGAGTGTGTGTTTGTTTTATGAGAGTGTGTGTGTGTTTTATGAGAGTGTGTGTGTGTTTTATGAGAGTGTGTGTGTGTTTTATGAGAGTGTGTGTGTGCTGTATGAGAATGTGTGTGTGTGTGTTGTATGAGAGTGTGTGTGTGTTTTATGAGAGTGTGTGTGTGTTTTATGAGAGTGTGTGTGTTTTATGAGAGTGTGTGTGTGCTGTATGAGAATGTGTGTGTGTTGTATGAGAGTGTGTGTGTGTTTTATGAGAGTGTGTGTGTGTTTTATGAGAGTGTGTGTGTTGTATGAGAATGTGTGTGTGTGTGTGTTGTATGAGAATGTGTGTGTGTGTGTTGTATGAGTGTGTGTGTTGTATGACAATGTGCGTGTGTGTGTTGTATGAGAATGTGTGTGTGTGTGTTGTATGAGAGTGTGTGTGTTGTATGAGAATGTGTGTGTGTGTTTTATATGAGTTTGTGTGGTGTGTGTGTTGTATAAGAGTGTGTGTGTGTGCGCGCGTTGTATGAGTGTGTGTGTGTTGTATGAGAATGTGTGTGTTTGTTTTATGAGAGTGTGTGTGTGTTTTATGAGAGTGTGTGTGTTGTATGAGAGTGTGTGTGTTTGTTTTATGAGAATGTGTGTGTGTTGTATGAGAGTGTGTGTGTGTGTTGTATGAGAGTGTGTGTGTTTGTTTTATGAGAGTGTGTGTGTGTTGTATGAGAGTGTGTGTGTTTGTTTTATGAGAGTGTGTGTGTGTTTTATGAGAGAGTGTGTGTGTGTTTTATGAGAGTGTGTGTTTGTTTTATGAGAGTGTGTGTGTGTTTTATGAGAGTGTGTGTGTGTTTTATGAGAGTGTGTGTGTGTTTTATGAGAGTGTGTGTGTGCTGTATGAGAATGTGTGTGTGTGTTGTATGAGAGTGTGTGTGTGTTTTATGAGAGTGTGTGTGTGTTTTATGAGAGTGTGTGTGTGTTTTATGAGAGTGTGTGTGTGCTGTATGAGAATTTGTGTGTGTGTGTTGTATGAGAGTGTGTGTGTGTTTTATGAGAGTGTGTGTGTGTTGTATGAGAATGTGTGTGTGTGTGTGTTGTATGAGTGTGTGTGTGTGTTATATGAGTGTGTGTGGTGTGTGTGTGTGTTGTATGAGAGTGTGTGTGTGTGTTGTATGAGAGTGTGTGTGTTGTATGAGAGTGTGTGTGTTGTATAAGAGTGTGTGTGCGCGCGTTGTATGAGTGTGTGTGTATTGTATGAGAATGTGTGTGTGTGTGTGTGTTGTATGAGTGTGTGTGTGTTGTATGAGAATGTGTGTGTGTGTGTTGTATGAGTGTGTGTGTGTTGTATGAGAATGTGTGTGTGTGTGTGTGTTGTATGAGTGTGTGTGTGTTGTATGAGAATGTGTGTGTGTGTGTGTGTTGTATGAGTGTGTGTGTGTTGTATGAGAATGTGTGTGTGTGTGTTGTATGAGTGTGTGTGTGTTGAATGATAATGTGTGTGTGTGTGTGTGTTGTATGAGAATGTGTGTGTGTGTGTGTTGTATGAGAGTGTGTGTGTGTGTTGTATGAGAGTGTGTGTGTGTTATATGAGAGTGTGTGTGTGTTTTATGAGAGTGTGTGTGTGTTGTATGAGAATGTGTGTGTGTGTGTGTGTTTTATACGAGTTTGTGTGGTGTGTGTGTTGTATGAGAGTGTGTGTGTTGTATGAGAATGTGTGTGTGTGTTATATGAGAGTGTGTGTGTGTTATATGAGAGTGTGTGTGTGTTGTATGAGAATGTGTGTGTGTTGTATGAGAATGTGTGTGTGTGTTATATGAGAGTGTGTGTGTGTTATATGAGAGTGTGTGTGTGTTATATGAGAGTGTGTGTGTGTTGTATGAGAATGTGTGTGTGTGTGTGTTTTATATGAGTTTGTGTGGTGTGTGTGTTGTATGAGAGTGTGTGTGTTGTATGAGAATGTGTGTGTGTGTGTTGTATGAGAGTGTGTGTGTGTTGTATGAGAATGTGTGTGCGTGTGTTGTATGAGAATGTGTGTGTGTGTGTTGTATGAGAGTGTGTGTGTGTTGTATGAGAATGTGTGTGTGTGTGTTGTATGAGAATGTGTGTGTGTGTGTTGTATGAGAATGTGTGTGTGTGTGTTGTATGAGAATGTGTGTGTTATATGAGAATGTGTGTGTGTTATATGAGAGTGTGTGTGTTATATGAGAGTGTGTGTGTGTTATATCAGAGTGTGTGTGTGTTTTATGAGAGTGTGTGTGTGTTGTATGAGAATGTGTGTGTGTGTGTTGTATGAGAGTGTGTGTGTTGTATGAGAGTGTGTGTGTGTTATATGAGAGTGTGTGTGTGTTGTATGAGAATGTGTGTGTGTGTGTTGTATGAGAGTGTGTGTGTGTGTGTTGTATGAGAATGTGTGTGTGTGTGTTGTATGAGAGTGTGTGTTGTATGAGAGTGTGTGTGTTGTATGAGAGTGTGTGTGTTGTATGAGAGTGTGTGTGTTGTATGAGAGTGTGTATTGTAGGAGACAGTGTGCTGTGTGCATGTGTGTGTTTTATATGAGTTTGTGTGGTGTGTGTGCGCGTGTGTTTTATATAAGTTTGTGGTGTGTGTGTGTGTGTTGTATGAGTGTGTGTGTGTTATATGAGAGTGTGTGTGTGTTTTATGAGTGTGTGTGTGTTGTATGAGAATGTGTGTGTGTTGTATGAGAGTGTGTGTTGTATGAGAGTGTGTGTGTGTTTTATGAGTGTGTGTGTGTGCTGTATGAGAATGTGTGTGTGTTGTATGAGAGTGTGTGTTATATGAGAGTGTGTGTGTGTTTTATGAGTGTGTGTGTGTTGTATGAGAATGTGTGTGTGTTGTATGAGAGTGTGTGTTATATGAGAGTGTGTGTGTGTTTTATGAGTGTGTGTGTGTTGTATGAGAATGTGTGTGTGTTGTATGAGAGTGTGTGTTGTATGAGAGTGTGTGTGTCTTGTATGAGAGTGTGTGTGTTGTATGAGAGTGTGTGGTGTATGAGAGTGTGTGTGTGTGTTGTATGAGAGTGTGTGTGTTGTATGAGAGTGTGTGTGTTGTATGAGAGTGTGTGTGTGTATTGTAGGAGACAGTGTGCTGTGTGCATGTGTGTGTTTTATATGAGTTTGTGAGGTGTGTGTGCGTGTGTTTTATATAAGTTTGTGGTGTGTGTGTGTTGAATGAAAGTGTGTGTGTGTTGTATGAGAGTGTGTGTGTGTGTTGTATGAGTGTGTGTGTGTGTGTTGTATGAGAGTGTGTGTGTGTTGTATGAGTGTGTGTGTGTGTTGTATGAGAGTGTGTGTGTGTTGTATGAGAGTGTGTGTGTGTGTTGTATGAGTGTGTGTGTGTGTTGTATGAGAGTGTGTGTGTGTTGTATGAGTGTGTGTGTGTGTTGTATGAGAGTGTGTGTGTGTGTTGTATGAGTGTGTGTGTGTGTTGTATGAGAGTGTGTGTGTGTTGTATGAGTGTGTGTGTTGTATGAGAGTGTGTGTGTGTTGTATGAGTGTGTGTGTGTTGTATGAGAGTGTGTGTGTGTGTGTTGTATGAGTGTGTGTGTGTGTTGTATGAGAGTGTGTGTGTGGTGTGTGTGTTGTATGAGAGTGTGTGTGTGTTATATGAGTGTGTGTGTGTTATATGAGTGTGTGTGTTATATGAGAGTGTGTGTGTGGTGTGTGTTGTATGAGTGTGTGTGTTGTATGAGTGTGTGTGTGTGTTGTATGAGAGTGTGTGTGTGTTGTATGAGTGTGTGTGTGGTGTGTGTGTTGTATGAGAGTGTGTGTGTGTGTTATATGAGTGTGTGTGTGTTATATGAGTGTGTGTGTTATATGAGAGTGTGTGTGTGGTGTGTGTTGTATGAGTGTGTGTGTGTTGTATGAGTGTGTGTGTGTGTTGTATAAGTGTCTGTGTGGTATTGTTGTATATTAATAATGAATTAATAAATCTTCAGACCAAGTATAAAATAGGGTCGCAAAGGTATGTGGTATCATAGCACTGGGTCTTGGGGAAAAAAGTTTGAAGAACCCTGTACTAGTGCATCAAGTTTGGAGCAATAATATTGTCCCCTTGCTTTGTAATGATAGACAAAGAAGTAACATAATCCATAAGTAGTAATGCATTTCATTTTTATCCCTATATCTACTAGTGCCTCAAAATTGAAGCAATACTTTGCACCAAATTTGGAGCAATACAATTGTTTGATTTAGAAAGAGTATAGAATTGTAATAAAGTTTCTAATTTACTTTTATTACGTAATATACTTCATTCTCTTGCAGCATCAAACATAACCTTTCTGTGTTATCAGACTCCCATTTAATTCTATGGCATCCGCGGTCTCAATGGTGGCGGTTTGAACAATAGGTACACTGCGTCGGAATAGACGCAAGCATACCTTTTGAATGTTTGGTAAATTGGAAAAAGGGTCAAATAGCGTTGAATGTGTATTCTAAACATCTAGGATGACGCAAGCATTGATCTGCATCCGATTGTGATCGCGGGATCGTATATTATGTCACACATTTCAACAATTGACGATCTTGACGCTTTGATAATTACGGCAGATTCAATTTGCATTGGATATGACGCAATATTCTAGTGGATTCCATCGTATTATCAGTTGAAGCTTTGATAAATTGGCCCCTAAATGTTTTAGGATTTAAAAAAATAGTTAAATGTGAATATCTTGGTTTGTTTTATCAAATTTCCTGAAATTTTCAGAATATGTTTGAATAGATAGATTAATGTATTGTGGGAAGTTTGGGGGGGAATTGGTTAAGATCTAAGTTCAATTTTGTACGTTAAGCCACATTAAGCTCCCCAAAAAACAAGCTTAATGTCACTCATTTGCCTTGTGGGAAACCAAAATCCATGAAACTTCTAGGATAGGTTTGGATAGTGGAAATCTTGGGTTGTGCAAAATTATGCAGTAATTGATTAACATTTGTCCACTTTTGTACTCATTAAGGTACATTAAGCCATTTTCACATTAAATGTTTTAGGATGTTCCTGTATCTGTGTGTTTCTGTGTACCTGTGTGAGAGTGAGAGTGTGTCTGTATGTGTGTGTTTTTGTGAGACTGTGTGAGAGTGTGTCTGTATTTGTGTGTTTCTGTGTGAGTGTGTCTGTATCTGTGAGTCTGTGTGAGAGTGTGCCTGTATCTGTGGGTCTGTGTGAGAGTGTGTCTGTATCTGTGGATCTGTGTGTGAGTGTCTGTAGCTATGAGTTTCTGTATCTCTGTATGAGTATGTTTCTGTGAGTCTTTGAGAGTGTATCTGTGAGTCTGTGTGAGATTGTGTCTGTATTTGTGAGTCTGTGTGAGTGTGCCTGTGTCTGTGACTCTGTGTAAGAGTGTCTTTATCTGTGAGTTTCTGTGTGAGAGTGTGTCTGTGTGAGTGTGCCTGTGTCTGTATCTGAGTCTATGTGGGAGTGTGTCTGTATCTGTGGGTCTGTGTGAGAGTGTGTCTGTATCTGTTAGTTTCTGTGTCTATGTATGAGTATATTTCTGTGTTTGTGTATGTGTGTTACAACCTTAACAACATTTTCAATTTTGACGTAAGAAAAATGTGTGAACTTATTTTAGTCACTTAGCCAGAATACGCACAGGTCAAAATGAGAACGGAGCCCTGATCTATGGTTTAATACAGGGTCACAAAATTTCTAGTGGTGGCCAAACTGGTGAACAGGCCTCATGCTTTCACATATTGTAATTTTACTTAGCCAGAGTGATCTGGGGAACAGAGCTCACATACGGCTAGATTTAGAGTTTTGTCGGTAACGACCCGCGTAGCTAACGCTGGCTTTTTTCTGGCCGCACCTTTTAAATAACTCTGGTATTGAGAGTCAACAGAATGGCTGCGTTAGGCTCCAAAAAAGGAGCGTAGAGCATATTTAACGCAACTTCAACTCTCGATACCAGAGTTGCTTACGGATGCGGCCAGCTTCAAAAACGTGCTCGTGCACGATTCCCCCATAGGAAACAATGGGACTGTTTGAGCTGAAAAAAAACCTAACACCTGCAAAAAAGCCGCGTTCAGCTCCTAACGCAGCCCCATTGTTTGCTATGGGGAAACACTTCCTACGTCTGCACCTAACACGCTAACATGTACCCCGAGTCTAAACACCCCTAACCTTCCACTTATTAACCCCTATTCTGCCGCCCCTGCTATCGCTGACCCCTGCATATTATTATTAACCCCTAATCTGCCGCTCCGTAAACCGCCTCTACTTACATTATCCCTATGTACCCCTAATCTGCTGTCCCTAACACCGCCGACCCCTATATTTATTAACCCCTAATCTGCCCCCCACAACGTCGCCTCCACCTGCCTACACTTATTAACCCCTAATCTGCCGAGCGGACCGCACCGCTATTATAATAAAGTTATTAACCCCTAATCCGCCTCACTAACCCTATAATAAATAGTATTAACCCCTAATCTGCCCTCCCTAACATCGCCGACACCTAACTTCAAACATTAACCCCTAATCTGCCGACTGGAGCTCACCGCTATTCTAATAAATGTATTAACCCCTAAAGCTAAGTCTAACCCTAACACTAACACCCCCCTAAATTAAATATAATTTAAATCTAACGAAATAAATTAACTCTTATTAAATAAATTATTCCTATTTAAAGCTAAATACTTACCTGTAAAACAAATCCTAATATAGCTACAATATAAATTATATTTATATTATAGCTATTTTAGGATTTATATTTATTTTACAGGTAACTTTGTATTTATTTTAACCAGGTACAATAGCTAAAATAGTTAAAATAATTACAAAATTACCTGTAAAATAAATCCTAACCTAAGTTACAATTAAACCTAACACTACATAAATTAATTAAATAAAATACCTACAATTACCTACAATTAACAACAATTTTAAACTAATTACATCTACTCTAAGCCCCCTGATAAAATAACAAAGACCCCCAAAATAAAAAAATGCCCTACCCTATTCTAAATTACTAAAGTTCAAAGCTCTTTTACCTTACCAGCCCTGAACAGGGCCCCTTGCGGGGCATGCCCCAAAGAATTCAGCTCTTTTGCCTGTAAAAAAACACATACAATACCCCCCCAACATTACAACCCACCACCCACATACTCCTAATCTAACCCAAACCCCCCTTAAATAAACCTAACACTAAGCCCCTGAATATCTTCCTACCTTATCTTCACCATACCAGGTTCACTGATCGATCCAGAAGAGCTCCTCCGATGTCCTGATCCGGCTGAAGTCATCATCCAAGCGGGAGATGAAGAGGTCCATGATCCGGCTGAAGTCATCATCCAAGCGGGAGCTGAAGAGGTCCATGATCCGGCTGAAGTCTTCTATCAACGGCATCTTCAATCTTCTTTCTTCCGGATCCATCTTGCAGACCTCCGACGCGGAACATCCTGCTGGCCCGACGGACTACCGATGAATGAAGGCTCCTTTAAGGGACGTCATCCAAGATGGCGTCCCTCGAATTCCGATTGGATGATAGGATTCTATCAGCCAATCGGAATTAAGGTAGGAAAATTCTGATTGGCTGATGGAATCAGCCAATCAGAATCAAGTTCAATCCGATTGGCTGATCCGATCAGCCAATCAGATTGAGCTCGCATTCTATTGGCTGTTCCGATCAGCCAATAGAATGCAAGCTCAATCTGATTGGCTGATCGGATCAGCCAATCGGATTGAACTTGATTCTGATTGGCTGATTCCATCAGCCAATCAGAATTTTCCTACATTAATTCCAATTGGCTGATAGAATCCTATCAGCCTATCGGAATTCGAGGGACGCCATCTTGGATGACGTCCCTTAAAGGAACCGTCATTCGTCGGGAAGTCGTCGGAAGAAGAAGATGGGTCCGCGGTGGAGGGCTTCAAGATGGAGCCGGTCCTCATCGGATGAAGATAGAAGATGCCGCTTGGAAGAAGATGGTTGCCGGTCCGGATCTACTCTTCTTCCCGGATAGGATGAAGACTTTGGAGCCTCTTCTGGACTTCTTCAGCCGTCGGATGATGGATGTCTAGCCCCCGCTTGGGCTTAGATGAAGATTTCGGAGCCTGGAACGATCGGTGATACCTGGCATGGTGAAGACAAGGTAGGGAGATCTTCAGGGGGGTAGTGTTAGGTTTATTTAAGGGGGGTTTGGGTTAGATTAGGGGTATGTGGGTGGTGGGTTGTAATGTTGGGGGGGGTGTTGTATGTTTTTTTTTACAGGCAAAAGAGCTGAATTCTTTGGGGCATGCCCCACAAAGGGCCCTGTTCAGGGCTGGTAAGGTAAAAGAGCTTTGAACTTTAGTAATTTAGAATAGGGTAGGGCATTTTTTTTATTTTGGGGGTCTTTGTTATTTTATTAGGGGGCTTAGAGTAGGTGTAATTAGTTTAAAATTGTTGTAATATTTTTCTGATGTTTGTAAATATTTTTTTATTTTTTGTAACTTAGTTCTTTTTTATTTTTTGTACTTTAGTTAGTTTATTTAATTATATTTATTTGTAAATATTGTATTTAATTAATTTATTGATAGTGTAGTGTTAGGTTTAATTGTAACTTAGGTTAGGATTTATTTTACAGGTAATTTTGTAATTATTTTAACTATTTTAGCTATTAAATAGTTCTTAACTATTTAATAGCTATTGTACCTGGTTAAAATAAATACAAAGTTACCTGTAAAATAAATATTAATCCTAAAATAGCTATAATATAATTATAATTTATATTGTAGCTATATTAGGATTTATTTTACAGGTAAGTATAAGAGTTAATTTATTTCGTTAGATTTAAATTATATTTAACTTAGGGGGGTGTTAGTGTTAGGGTTAGAATTAGCTTTAGGGGTTAATCCATTTATTAGAATAGCGGCGAGATTCGGTCAGCAGATTAGGGGTTAATAATTGAAGTTAGGTGTCGGCGATGTTAGGGAGGGCAGATTAGGGGTTAATACTATTTATTATAGGGTTATTGAGGCGGGAGTGAGGCGGATTGGGGGTTAATAACTTTATTATAGTAGCGGTGAGATCCGCTCGGCAGATTAGGGGTTAATAAGTGTAGGCAGGTGGAGGCGACGTTGAGGGGGGCAGATTAGGGGTTAATAAATATAATATAGGGGTCGGCGGTGTTAGGGGCAGCAGATTAGGGGTACATAGCTATAATGTAGGTGGCGGCTCTTTGCGGTCGGCAGATTAGGGGTTAATTATTGTAGGTAGCTGGCGGCGACGTTGTGGGGGGCAGGTTAGGGGTTAATAAATATAATATAGGGGTCGGCGGTGTTAGGGGCAGCAGATTAGGGGTACATAAGTATAACGTAGGTGGCGGTCGGCAGATTAGGGGTTAAAAAAATTTAATCGAGTGGCGGCGATGTGGGGGGGGCCTCGGTTTAGGGGTGCATAGGTAGTTTATGGGTGTTAGTGTACTTTAGAGCACAGTAGTTAAGAGCTTTATAAACCGGCGTTAACCCAGAAAGCTCTTAACTACTGACTTTTTTCTGCGGCTGGAGTTTTGTCGTTAGAATTCTAACGCTCACTTCAGCCACGACTCTAAATACCGGAGTTAGAAAGATCCCATTGAAAAGATAGGATACGCAATTGACGTAAGGGGATCTGCGGTATGGAAAAGTCGCGGCTGAAAAGTGAGCGTTAGACCCTTTCCTGACTGATTCCAAATACCGGCGGTAGCCTAAAACCAGCGTTAGGAGCCTCTAACGCTGGTTTTCACGGCTACCGCCAAACTCTAAATCTAGGCCATAGCGTGTTGTTCTCCCCTAGTTTTCAAACTTTCAAATGCTGTCAGGGTTTTTTCCCTGCTTTGTTTGCCGTGTGCTGCTGGCAGCCATTTTGCTTACCTTTTCTTGTTGAATCTGGTGCAGAGTGTGTGATGCTGCTCATTTCCTGCATACCCTCTTATGGCCAGACTGTTGTACATCATCCGTGTGAGACAGGTTGCAGTCTCCGAATTGTGATGTCATCACTTATTATTTAAAGGGCCTCTGTTCAGTATGCTTTGCCCTTGCGTTATCTCAGACCTGTTTGTGAGTTCCTGTTCGTTACCTGGCTGTCTGACGTTCCTCCTGACTCAGCTCGTCTGACTACTCGCTTTGGCTCCTGACTCGGCTCATCTGACTACCAGCTCTGGCTTTGACTCCTGGCTTGTTATTTGACTTGTGGACTTTTTATTATTTTTTGTTATTAATAAAGGTGTGATTATTTTTGCACTTCTCGTCTCAGTCTGATTCCTGGCACCCTGACATTATGCAAGGCCATGAATCCTGATGGTGCTAATAATCCACCTTTACCTACCATCATTTCCAGGATGGATGAACATGATCACCGCTTGGATCAATTTGCACTAGCCCTGCAAGCTCTGCTGACTCGCACTGCACATTTGTCCATTCAGCAAGGTACGAGATCTGTTGCTCAGTATGCCATTGAGTTCCGTACACTTGCCGCGGAGGTAGGTTGGAACAATGAAGCCCTTGTTGCCGCCTTCTTTCATGGGCTCTCTGATGTGATTAAAGACGAACTTGCTGTCAGAGATTTACCAGAGGATCTCGAGGCATTGGTGTCTTTTTTTTATCCTAATTGACATCAGATTCAGACTCTTTCAAGGAGCGCTTGCGGAAGCTTCCTGTTCCATTGTCTCCTACATGTTCGTTCCCACCCATGCTTCCCTCTCCTCCCATGCCTCCTGGTCCCGAGTCACCAGGTACTGCTGAGTCGATGCAGTTGGGATTCACACGTCTCTCCGTGGCGGAGAGGGCCTTTAGGAGGAGATAGGGGCTCTGCCTCTATTGTGGGTTACAGGGCCACCTTTAAAAGTCTTGTCCTACACGGCCGGGAAACGCTCGCACCTAAGGTCCTGTTGGGGGCAAGCCTTGGGTGGTTTATCCTCGTCCTCGGAACCCCTAAAGGAGAAACCTTTGGTCACAGTTGTCCTTTCCTGGGTGAACTCCTCCATAGCCACCCAGGCTCTTGTTGACTCCGGTGCTGCGGGCTATTTCATTGACAGTGCTTTTGTATCAAAGTACTCCATTCCTGTATTGCCTTGGTCCATTCAGCTATTGAGGCCATTGATGGCAGGCCCCTTCAGTCCACACTCGTTACTCACAAAACCGCTCCATTATCCATGGCTGTTGGGGCTCTCCATTTTGAAACCCTCCAGTACCAGGTGATTAACTCTCCGCATTATCCGGTTGCTCTGGGTTATCCCTGGCTTCAAAAGCACAATCCCAGTCTCTGGCGCAGGTCCGAAATTTTGTCATGGTCTCTGCAATGTATTTCCACTTGTCTTTGGAAACCAGTCAAAGTCTTGTGCACTTCTTCAGTATCTCAATTGCCGGAGGAGTACCAAGAGTTCTTAGACGTGTTTGACAAGGTGCGTGACGGTACGTTGCCTCCTCACCGGTCTTACGATTGTGCCATAGACTTGCAACCCAGAGCCATTTCTCCTCGAGGCCCGGTTTACCCTCTGTCTGTTATGGAGAATTGTGCTATGGAGGAGTATGTTGCTGATGCTCTGTCGCGGGGGATCATCTGCAAATCCTGCTCTCCTGCAGGGACTGGCTTCTTCTTTGTGAAGAAAAAGGGTGGCGAGTTAGGACCATGCATCGATTATAGGGGTCTTAATCGTCTTACCATTAAGAATGTAATCCCCTTTGGCCTATAAAATGCTCCTGCTGTTTTTCAGGAATTTATTAATGATGTCCTACGAGATATATTGCAACAGTGTGTTGTGGTGTACTTAGACGACATCCTCATACACTCACCCACACTTGAGGCTCATCGTTCTGATGTCAAACGGGTACTTCAGAGACTATGTGCGAATGGCCTGTGTCAGTATATTTATGAAAATCTTAGCAGTATTCTCTAAACAATGTGTAAGTATATGGCAGGGAATATATTTAACAATCTTCCTTTAAACTAAACCTGCAATCAAACATACATTTGCTAAGACAATAAAATTAATCTAAATATCTGAATTCTTTATTATTAGTAAATAACTATGAACATGTTGATAGGTACATATTTGTAATGATTAGAATATGAGTTAATATTATATGCGTTAAAACAAAAACTATTTAAAATATGCTATGCAAAGCTCATGCCAATTTACTTTAAACCCAATCTTTCATTCAGAGCTGCATTTAAAATATTACAATGAGACCTAAAATAGCAGTTACAAACATTCAGCAATATGATTTACAGTGTTAATTTAAGCAATAGGATAATATATATGTTCTGCTATTTAACTGCAATCCTAATACAAAATTAACTTACAATATCAGAACTTGCACAGATGATTTACTTAGCAAATCAGATACAGATTTAAACAATACCTAGGCTTATGATTACCAATTTAAAATACAATATACTTCACCAATTTTGAACCAATTTGTAGCGGTCTTTAGGTCATCTCAGAAGACAGATAAGTAATTTTTGCAATCAATGAGAAGGAGGTAGTCAGCTTGTTTAGATTGGTTTTAAAATGCCCAGCAGCAGATATCATCCAAAGTTAAAACAGCCTTCTTTTTCTTCCTTCTTCTCTTTTGCTTACTTATATATGTTTTCAATCATTGATGACATCATGTGGGTGGCACTACGGGAGCTGACCTTCCCATTGGTTATCTGGGAAGTCTATTCGGATTGGCCCTTGGTCACCACGGAAACGCATCCTTTAAGCAGTTAAATCTCAACTGCTATACCGGTATCGGCCCTTAGGTGGCATCATTACAATCAGACATAGCAACATTTGAAACAACTTAAATCAGTATTTTTATTAAATGGTTATTCATTTTATCATAATTTACTGCAACAACTATTCACAATATTTGTTTTGGATAAGTTATATCTTAATGAATTTTCTGATCATTTTGATATGAAATATCAAATACATCTAACATTATATTAAAATAATTTATATTTCATTTAGTCTAACAAAAAATAATAATAATGTATATTTCATAGTCATATCATATCAAAGTAACTTCCATATCTTCATCTCACTATATTGTAAAAGATATATTTAAAACTTTATAAACATTTATTTCACATTTATATGATATGACTTATTTCACCTCACGCAGGCACTCCATCTGAAATAAAGTAATAAGTGTCATTAATTATTTCTTTCCAGGTCCACAAATATTTATTTAAAAACACAGAGGTTAAGATATTCAATGCTTTCAAAATATACATACATATATTTATATATATATATATATATATATATATATATATATATATCTCATATCCACTAAAATATATACAGTTGTTTTGAAATCATAATGCAAGCCATGTGTCTTCACTGTGTGCTGTATGTTCAGAGTCATACCTTAGCATTTGTCTGTGTTTTCTCTGTGTTATCAGCCACACAGCATGAGCCATTCAAGCAAAATCTGTGCTAATTATCAGTCCTTTGAGGAATGTTTGTATCTCTCACATCTTTTCAGACGGATCGGCATTTCCCTTGGAGGAAACCCATATATGGGCCTGTATCCTGTTCTATTTCAAAATTACTTCCCCCAACATTCCTCTAAGTGACTGTATTAAATTGGGCAGGCCAAATGTTCCATTTCCCCCCCCTGTGTGTTTAGCATAATTTACATAATGAGTGTGGGAGATCTCTTAGAAATAATCCTTTGTTTTACAGACCATGTGCACATCCACAGATTTATTAAATAAAGATAAATATACTTCTATATATTATTTAATAATATTTCAAATACCTTGACATAAATCCCCCTTTCTAATTCAAAAATATGTAGGACACATGTATTTGAATTGGATCAAAGTTAGTGGTATTTGGTGAGGATGTTGACCGTACACATCATGGACAGTCTTCTATGTAGGTAGTCTGTCGATTTTGAGCCTTCATGTTTATCAGCTAGGCATCTTTGAACTACAGTATGTCTTTAGTTCATTTGGGGATATGACACTTCATTTTCCCTCTATGACTTGTAGTTGGGATCTTGGATGACACGCTCGCAATTGATTTATATGGACCCATTTATATTTATATATTTATATGAAACTTTAATTTTTGGGGATCCGTATTTTATAGGCCACTGGAGATATTTTGTCAGTAATGACGAAAGGACCTTTCCATGAGGGAAGAAATTTCTTCTCCCTAACCTGATCTCTTCCAAAGTTATAAAGATAAACTTTATAATTTATTTCATATTCCTTTTTGGATGTTTTGAGATCATAATAGGTTTTAGTGGCAGTTGCGGCTCTTTCTAAATTCCTTTGAGCAAATGCAAATGCATATTGCAGGTGTTTTCTTAAGTTCTCCACATATTGATGTGTATTGGCAGCGTTTATCAAGTTTTGGTCTGATGTGCGGTACAGCAGATGTTGAGGTAGAACCATTCTTCTACCAGTCATCAGCTCAAAAGGTGACATTTTGGTAGCACTACTTGGAGTTGCTCTTAATGCCATTAAGACTAGTGGTAGTTTTACATCCCAGTCTTTACCTGTTTCACTCACAAACTTTTTGAGGATTTTAACAATGGACTGGTTGTAACGCTCTACACCACCACTTAAGGCAGCTCTATAAGCAATATGGAGCTTTCTTTTAACCCCTAGTATTTTCCACATTTTGGTCATCACTTCGCTAGTGAAGTGGGTCCCCCGATCTGATTCGATTCTTTGGGGCAAACCAAATCTGGAAAATACATGGTTGATGAGCAATGCTGCACATGTTTCAGCACTATTGTTAGGTGCACTAATGCACTCTACCCATTTAGTGAACAGGCATGTCACTGTTAACATGTACTTGTTACCTCTTGATAACCTTGTTACCGGACCAATGAAATCAATTTGTATATCTGACCATGGCATTACCATCCCCCTTTTCTGCAAGGGCGCTCTATGCGTTGGTGCAGTGGGTTGAAACTGTGGGCAGATTAAACACCCTTGACAGTAGGTTTGAACATCTTTCAACATGTGTGGCCAAAAAGCATAATCACGTAATATTTCATACGTGAGTTTGGCACCACGATGACCAGATGTGGGAGCATCATGGGCATGTTGAAGCATTAGACCTCTGAACTTGGTGGGTACTACCCACTGCTGGATGCCAGTTTTGGAAGTTCTAATTAACAAACCATCCTGTAACTTGAATTGTGATCTAGATTTTATTAAGATTCTAAGATCTTCCTTGCCAATACAATCATCTTTTGAGATGGGGTTGTTTTCAGGATCTTGTATGTGTTTATAGAAGATGCCTACAATGGGGTCTTCTTTTTGACTATTGATCAGGTCCTCACTAGGAGAATCCTGACTCCATTGTACCAAGTTAGGCTCACTTTGTTGTTTTGCCTGGTTTCTGGTAATGGCTTCTACCTGGAATGCACCCATTAAGTGGTCAATAATAAGGAGTTCTCCAGTTATGGCTCCTTGTTTGGCTAACGAATCCGCAAGATTATTGCCTTCCTTATCAGGACCTAGAACTCTGGAATGACCCTTGGTCTTTTTCCAGTGTATGGTTAAATCATTGGATGCCACCAGATTATCAATCTCGCAGAGCAGCTTGCCATGCTTGACTGGTTTGTTATTGCTTTTCTGCATGCCATTTCTTTTCCAAGTTGGCAGGTATTCAACAAAGCTGTCATGCACATAATTTGAGTCAGTTATGATCACAAATTCATTAATACCATGTTCAATAGCCATTTCAATGGTTTTGAAAACAGCAGTTAGTTCAGCAACTTGACTGGATCTTGGTCCAATGTTGAAACCTATAGATATATTTGGGAATCCATTTGCCCCCGTTATACCAATGCCAGCGACTAATCTGCGCTCATTATCAATAGTGGCATGGTAAGAACAACCATCAACATATACCCAAGGTAATGTTTGACAATGGTCCTCATTGTACATTTTATATGGGGAAAGCAATTGTTCCTCCAGAAAATAATCTTCTGATAATTCTTCCCCAGGATCTCTAGCAGTACAGTCGTGGAGCTCAGCAAGCCGTTGTGCGACTGGATTCTTTTTATCCTGTTTGTAGCGAATTTCTAATGGCCAGCCTTGCAAGGAAAGAGTCCACGCTGTTATGCGGCTATTTGACAAATTTCCATCTCTTATTCTTTCACTTTACAAATATAGCAAAGGCTGGCCTTTCTACAATAATTTTCTCGCCCTGTATATAGCTGCGGAAATTTTGTAGAGCCCATACAGTAGATAAGAGGGCTTTTTCGCAATTGTTGAACTTTATTTCTACTGGGGATAGATTTTTGCTCGCATAAGCAATGGCTTTGTTCAAATTATCATGTTTTTGGTATAAAACAGCACTCATGCTTATATCTGTGTAACCTGTCTCTAAGAAGAAAGGTTTACCACCTTCAGGGTACGCTAAGCAAGGTGCTTGAGTGAGTTTTCTCTTCAGCTCTCTGATGGCTGTCTCTTGAGACTCACTCCAGTGCCATTTCACATCTTTCTTTAGAAGAAGTAGTAGTGGTTTAGCTAATTCCGCATAATTATCAATGAATTTGCGAGAATAATTTGTCATACCCAGGAATGATCTCAATTCCTTTAAATTAGTTGGGTTTTTAGAATTTACTATAGCTTCCACCTTTTTCTTTTGGGGATTTAATCCTTCAGAGGTAACTTCATGTCCCAAGAAGTTTACACGAGTGCGGCACCATTGAGCTTTTTGCAGGGATAATTTGACACCTGCCCTTTTAAGTTGGCTGAGGACATGTTTAAGCTCTGCAATGTGTTTTTCAAAGTCTGTGCTTTTGATTAAAACATCATCAACATAAGATAAGGTCCCCCTTTCCAGTGCGTCAGGCATAGCCTTATGCATGAATACAGCAAATTCATGTCCAGAATTTATGTATCCAAATGGAAGTCTCTGGAATGCATACTGAACCTTTTGGAAGGAGAATGCTAGCTTATATTGGTCCTCTTCATGTACCTTTATGGTCCAATATCCCTGTGCACAATCAATGGCAGTGAATATTTTGGATCCCTGCATTTGTGCTAGGCACTGGTCAATGTATGGTACAGGCCAGCCAGACATGTATACTCGTTTGTTTAGCTGTCTTAAGTCAGCACACAAACGCCATTGTCCATTGGGCTTAAGGACACCTAGAAAAGGATTATTATAAGAGCTGTGCACCTGTCTGATAATACCTCTTTCTTCCAGATTCCTTATGATCTCTGCAAGAGAATCATTTTAGGCTAAGGGAAGTCTGTATTGTTTGACAAATACAGGTGGCGCATTAGGATCTGTTTGTATCCTTGCAATGTGCAAGTCTGTAGTACCACAGTCATAAGAATCCTTAGCGAAAATATCCTTGTACTCCATCAGGAGTTCTCGCAGCTGTTGGTGTTCATCATCGCTGGAACAGCCATTAGCTAAGGATATTTGCTCTTCGACTATTTGCTGAAATCCTGGAAAGATTTCAGGCTGTCCTATTTCATAGGCTTCTTCCAATCTAGAGGTGAGATCCCCTTGGTTATAGTTTACATTGCTCCCATGACTCTGGGTATTGGGGTACTCTTGCTGTTTGATTGGCTGATCAAACACTAGAGAGGCTTCTTCAATTTTACAGATGCCTTCCTCTGAGCTGAAGGGATAAATAGACTGAACATTAAATAGACCCTCTGGCATAGATGCAAAGGATTGTTCTATTAATTGTTCTTCAGTTAGGTATCCTTCAGGTATTAGCCCAATTACATTATTCTGGAATCCAAATGTGTAATAACTTGATTCCAGTGCATATCCTATGGTAGTTCCCTTGGATAATGTTATATCCTGTGGGGTCATGTTATGTACAATAATATGTATTGGGACAGTTCCAACATTCACCATAGGACTGTAGGTTACTGTGACACACAGATTTTGTATTCTATGGGAGAGGCAAATCAGTGTTTCTGAAGTTTTTAATTTCTGACCTCTCTTTACCTGTAAGGGTAAAAGGAATTTATCAGCCCCAGCAGGAATTATAACATCGTTAGATACCTGCATATTCACAGCATATGGCAATTGCTGGTTTGATTTCAGGACTGCATTTTTATCCTGAAATACTTCAGGGTCCCCCTTTAACCTGCTCCAGAGGCAAGAATTAATCAAATCTATTTGCATGGCATGTCTATGTAAGATATCATTGCCAATGTATATTTGATTATGGGGAGTATTTAAAACTAAAAACAGGTGCTTCACTGACTTATTGCCAATAGAGATAGATAATAAGCACTTAGCTGTGATGTTATAGCTTTCAGACCTGTCATCCAGGCCGTTGACACAGTGGTCTTGGGGAGAAAGATATTTAATCACTTTAGATTCAGCTATTTGCGCTAATAAACCTTCACTTATATAGCTAGCTTCCTGTTTTAAGTTTATTTTAGCATACTTGGTTTTACCAAGGTCATGTACTTGTATAGGGATAAATAGATCCTCTTTAACTCTCTCAATCCCTGTGAGGTATTGAGCGTGGCCTCCCCCCTTAGGGATTTTATGATCCCTCTTGTGGAGTGATATGGTTAATACATCGCCATCTAGGGAAATATTCGCTATCTTTCCAGGCGAAATTTTAAAAGTATTACCATCAGAGCCACTAAAAGGAGTCTGATCATCTATTTGTAGAATAGTGATTTCAGGTACAGAGTTATTTCTGAAATGAATCTCCATAGCATCTGGTTTCTCTTCCACCACGTGACAGCTATGTCGGGTGCGAGATATATCAGATTTTTCATAATTGATAGGCCGTTTAACTTGCGACCAAATTACATTATTTATGCAATCAATTATGGTGCTTAACCGCTTCAGGAGATCACTACCAATAATTAAACGATCAGTTGGCAGATCCACTATAATGACAGGGTGTCTTATGACCCTGTTCCCCAGTTTAAATTTTAACCAGGCAGTACCGTAGACTTTTAGGGAGTCACCCCCAACACCTATTAGAGAACCGTCAAATTCTTTTATTTTAGGTTTGTGGGGTGTTAGCTCATTTAGCTGTGTGTAGTACCTGTGGGATAAGATAGTTGCCTGTGACCCAGTGTCAATTAATCCCCTGATAGGGTTGGAGACTGAATCTTGCAGCTCAACTAATACATAATATCTTCCTGCAGTTTCTACCATTTCACACATAAAATTTGCATTCTCACACATCTGTGGGCTTCGCCACGTGTTACCTGAATTCGCCACAATTTCCTGTGCAGAGGAAACTTCATACCTACCTGTTTCCTCTATGACAGGGTCAGCTGGATTCTTGTGTACTGCATCTGTGGAGATAAGGTTAGGAGAGAGCTGCAAGGGAAGAGTTTTGTTAATTTTTCCCGGATGAGGTTGCCTGTCATCACAGCTAAATTGTCCGTTTTCGGTCTGTGGGGAGAGAACATGATTAGTATCATTGATATTTATTATTACATTTTGTATATCTCTCCCCTCCCCCTCAGGTGATGCTGCAGTATTTATGACTGTGCCTGTGGTCCACTGCTGACCACTGGCTGTACCCCTAAAAAAGTATTGTTCGGTTGCTGAGCCGTAGATTTTTGACTCATATTAGCGATTTGTTCGCTCAACCGATTTAACTGGGTAAACAGCATATCTACCTGATTGTACAAGTTACCTCTACCCCTGGGTCTATCTCCTGGTGCCCCATTGTAATGATTCCTGGACCATTGGGTACCCTCAGAATCAGGGCCGCTATTTCTATTCTGGCGTGGTTGCCCCTGGGGTTCAGCTTGCTCAGTAATAGTACCTTGGGGAGCATTATATACCTGGGGTGTCTGGTTATCCTGAGAATACCTTCGCCATCTATTGTATCTACCTTTGCGGGGGTACCCATTATTCTGTGGGTATTCTCTTCGGGTGTAATTATATTCGCCTGAGTATGTCCCCCGCTTTGGCTATAGTCTCTCAGCGTCTCATCCCGTGTTGGGGGAGGGGTAGAGTTAAACCTCTGTGGAGATGGCCCGTTTTCTCTGGCCACTTCCGCATAGGTTTTCTTTTTAGACTCCAAATTTAGGGGTTCAGGTGACACCCTAGTTTCGGCCACTATTTTAGGATTGGGCCTTTTCTCCCTTTTATCCCCCTGTTCATTGGACTGCTGAATAGAATATAACTTTGTACTCTCTTTGATCAGCCATTCCAATGAACAGTTCTCCTCAAAATCTCTAGCTAAGTTGATTTTGATGGGTGTGGGTAGCGCTTCAAAAAATATATTCACAAACTCTGAACCTTCAAATATGGGATCATCTTCAGCCATGCTGTACGCATTCTTAAATACAGAAAGGAACTCAATTGGACTTTGATTCGCACTACATTTTAAACCATATACAGATATTCTCGCTGACGTTGTAGTGCGATGATGTCCGAATTCTTTTCTGCATTGTCGTTTTGTTTTACTCCAGGAACGAATATTCATATCCTTTAGTGAAGCAAAGAATTTGTGATGCTTACTTTCAAATACCCAGGGTAGAAATTCAATTTTTAATTGCTCACTTGTAACACTCATTATAGATAATGCGTTTTCAAAGGCCTCTAAGTGGTCAATTATGGAAGTGGCCCCCCCTTTAGAAAATGGGCGTACTGTATTCTTTAGGAATTTAATTATTGTGGGGGTGTCATACACTTTATTTGGTATATCACTGGACCTTGCTGGGGACTTATTGTTTGAGCTAGAGTGCCTTTCATCTGAAGCGTAATAATTTTCTGGTCCCCCAGAGTTATGTAGTTGCCTAGGGGAAAAAGTTATCTCTGGGCCTGAATTAGGGCTATAGTTTGGGTATCTTTGTCTATCCTCCCGCCTGGGATCTTGACTATCATTTCTGTCCCAGTCCTTATAGCTGCTAATTTGTCTCTGTAATTTATTTATTGCATGCTCGTATGCTTTTTCAGCCTCATGATATCTAGCTCTTAAAGTTTTATTTTCATCTTGGCACTTTTGATATTCTTCTTCGAAAGTTTTAAAATCAGCCATTAGTTCCTGATTATATTTATCTAAATCAGAAGCCTTTTGGCTAATATGGAAAACCTCTGTCTTTGTCTGAATAAAGGCATCTTGAAATTCTCGTAATGAATTATTTTCATCCCTTAGCCGCCCTAATTGTCTGTTCTGTCCTGCCATTTGGTTAGACATTTCACAGCTCAAATACATTAGGATCGGCCAAGTTTAGAAAATTAATTCATCACGCCCCCTAAGTTCCGTGCATCTATTAAGTTGCAGTAACATTTGGTATAATTCCCCATCTTCAAACCACATATCTTTAACTAAATCTTTGGCCTTATCTTTACACTCATTAATATACCTGGAGACATCGTCCCCAATATCAAGTCTAGTCATGATGTGATTCATGGCGTCTAATTTGAGCGTTTTTTTTCTGAATCACTTCATTGACGGAGGACATTGGGGAGGACACAATTTCATCTTGCACAGAAACGCTAGCATTACTTTTTGCTGAAGACATCGTTATTTTAGTGTTTGTACTTAATAATATAAAACGCTAATACAATTTTGACCAATAAGAGAGAGGAATAAAAAAATTATATCTTCAAAATATCAATATCAACTTTGAAATATGACAAAATTAATATTTGTATTAATCTTGAAATATGAAAAATTAATATTTCTATGAATTTTGAAATATGAAAAATTTATATTTTTATGAATTTTGAAATATGAAAAATTTATATTTTTATGAATTTTGAAATATGAAAAATTAATATTTTTATGAATTTTGAAATGTGAAAAAATATTTTTGACTAATTTTTTTTTTAATATGAAAAATTAATATTTTTATCAATTTTTCAAAAATTAATTTTTAGTAATATTTCAAAATATTAATATAAATCTTGAACACAAAAATCAATATTTCAATTTTCAAAAAAAAAACTTCTATATTTTCAAAATATCAATTCGAAATATTAAATTTCTTCTCTCTTCTATAATAATTTCTATTTACCACAAATATACTATATCAATATGATAATTACTTATAATATCTCAGCAGTGCCTCCATACAATATGTCAGTATATTTATGAAAATCTTAGTAGTATTCTCTAAACAATGTGTAAGTATATGGCAGGGAATATATTTAACAATCTTCCTTTAAACTAAACCTGCAATCAAACATACATTTGCTAAGACAATAAAATTAATCTAAATATCTGAATTCTTTATTATTAGTAAATAACTATGAACATGTTGATACGTACATATTTTGCGTGGGTTAATTTAAGATAAGCGCCAAGTTATTATCCTTAAGCTCCCTCACAGGTAATCTTCCCTATGATTACCAATTCTTAGTATAAACCAAACAAAAGTCAATTATTGAAGTTTGGGAGCGCTAAAAAAGCTTTAAAGACAATATGGAGATTTAAAATTTGCACAATATTTATTGCTGGTGGACAATCTAAAAACATATATAAATCAAAAATCCATAAAAAACAATAATATAAACAGTATAATCAGTCTAGGGTAGGATGAAGTAGTGCTAATATATTAAAGTATGGGACGTCTCCCTTTTAAACTTTATATTTTTGGATTTCTCTGTATCTTAACCTTTACGTCTAGATTATTGCAACACTCTAGTTAAACAATAGCTATGTAACCACCTTAATCCACCTTATATTTGCATCTGAAAATATAGTGTCTTTAAAAAGATATTTTCTTGACTAATTGTCAGAAATAAAATGTTCATAAAAATTGCTTTGATGTTTAAAAGTCTTTTTCCAGTATTAAAAATATATTTGTAGTCCAATAAATTTCCGCTATTTCTTAGAGGGGTAACCTTGTAACACTTCAGTCTTTTTTATGCAATTTGTAACAAGTGTTTCTAATGAGCTTACCGGGTCTTCTGACACCTGCTGTGTCTGGCGGTTTGTTTGTTTATCTTACCAGGAAGATGTTTATGCCTTTTCTCTCTCCAATCTTGTACGATACAAGACTAGCCTGTAAGCTTGGTTCTTTGGAGCCTATTTCAGTCTGTGTGGCTCTGATGGTTCAGCACCTTCTGTTCAAAATATCTCTGGCTGTCAGTATTTGGCAGCTGGCTTTCGAGTCAGGTGAATTCTTCCGCTACACGCTCCGGCGTGTTTGGCGGTTCCTCCGATACTTAGTGTACAAACGGCCGTTTGTTTCTTTTCTTCTTCCCCTGTACTCAAATTGTGATTGAGATCCTGCAGGGTATATGTGAGCTGTAATGGTTGCGTCTACGCGTTTCGCCGGTTGGCTTTATCAAGACGGATGGTTTGTGTTCTGAAGCCCGGTGTTTTTAAAGAGCCCTCTTCTCTTTCTGATTGGTTGATGTTTCTTCCTTTTTCTATTGGTGATCTGTTTAGATGGCTTTTACTGAGGATTTAAGGTGGACTATCGAATTGTATCTATCTTTTGCAAATAGTATAGATACATTTGTTCAATTTATAAGGTGGATTTTTCATTTGTATCTATCTTTTTCAGATGGTATATAAATTTTTAGTTATTTTATTCGATTTATAAGGTGGATTATTAAAATCTTCTAATATATACATCAATGTTTCTAGTCGACTTATATAATATATTAATATATTGTTTATCAATTTCTAATGGATTTTCTATATATCCAAACCTAAACGCAGATTATTTCAAAATGGATGTTTGTTATTTCATATAATTATCACATTTTTATGATATATTTTTCCCATTCTTTTGTTAGAATGTATAACCATCAATTTTTAGTCATCGTATTAATTAGTGTGTTGTATATATAGTTTTCATTATTTTATATAATTCTAGCTTTTATTCTTTACATAGTTCTTTTACTAGATTTGTCCTTATATATTTGGTATAATGTTGTTAAATTATAAATAATTTTTAGTGACTTATTTCTGAATTTTTTATTATTTAGAAACTAACGATTTCATTATAGAATTTGAGATAGTAAGATAGGTAATAAATTTTGAATCAAGTTTTTTATAAAGAGTAATTTAATTCCCATGTTTTTTAGATGGTTTTTATGGTCTTGTTGAAATATTGAATCTTACTAGTTCTATTTGTTTTCATCATTATGAGGTAAGAAATGGGGAAAGGTCCAGTTCAGAATTTAGTCCTGATGGATATAAAGTCTGCATGTTGTAAATGAATTCTGCCTCTTTTCTTAATAGTTTTTCTTCAAAGTTTCCCCCTCTCCACTCTTGTTTCAATTTCTTTATACCCCAGAATTTAAAGTCTTTTAAGTTATTCTTGTGTATTTCTCTGAAATGAGTGTATAGATGAGTTTCTAGATTTCCCTTAACTATACAGGACAGATGTTCTCGTATTCGTTCCCGTAGGGTCCTTGTAGTTTCTCCTATGTACTGTAACTGGCAAGTGCACTGTATAATGTAGATGACCCCTTTGTCCTGACATCTTATTGTTTCTTTTATGTGATGTATTAATCCGTTAGTGTTGGATATAACTTTCTTACATTTACTGCTAAACTTGCAGGATCTACACCCAAAACAGGGAAAAAAACCTTCTAATTTGTTTCCAGTTAAATCTTTTTGTGTCATGTGTGTTTTTTGTATCTGTTTAAATTCGCTAGGGGCGAGTATCTGTTTAAAATTTTTGGCTTTCCTGTATATGATTGTTGGATTATCTTTCATTTTTTCTCCTATCAGAGGATCTGTTTGGACCAGATGCCAGTGTTTTTTGACAAATCTTTGCAAAATATGATGGTCACTATTATAGTCTGTGATTAATGCAACATTAATTTTATCTTCTTTCTCTTCTCTATAATTTTTTGGATTTGAATCTTTATTTTTATAAGTAAGTAGATTTTTCCTTTCTTTTTGATCTACTTGTTCCTTAGCTTTCTTTATTATATTAGGGTCATACCCTCTATCATGGAATTTTTTCTCTAATATTTCTATTTGTTCTAAATAGTCGGAGGTTCTTGTACAATTTCGTTTAATCCTGAGGCATTGGCCTTTAGGAATATTCTCCTTCCATTTATTTAAATGGCAGCTATTAAAATGTATTAGATTGTTGGCATCTACTTTTTTGAAGTGTGTCTTAGTTATTATTTCTTTTTCTACAATTTCTATATCCAGATCAAGGAATGTGATTTTTTCTTTACTGATATGATAAGTAAATTGAATTCCTATGTCATTTTGGTTCATGTCTGCTATGAATTTTTCTAATTCTTTAGATGTCCCCTTCCATATAAGGATGATGTCATCGATATATCTTTTATAGAGCACGAGATTTGCGCCGAGTTCGTGCTTGGATATGAACTCTTCTTCCCATTTGCCTAAGAAGAGATTTGCATAGCTCGGCGCAAATCTCGTGCCCATAGCAGTACCTCTTGTCTGGAGATAGAATTTTCCATTGAAGGAAAAGTAATTTTGATTTAAGATATAATTAATACCTAGAATTATAAAGTCTTTTTGTTTTTGATTGAGTGTATCATCTCTCGTCATATACATTTCTGCCGCTTTAATGCCCAATTGATGTTTGATACTTGTGTATAACGATGATACATCACATGTACTGATGATATAGTTATCTTCCCATACGTACACGTACATATTTGTAATGATTAGAATATGAGTTAATATTATATGCATTAAAACAAAAACTATTTAAAATATGCTATGCAAAGCTCATGCCAATTTACTTTAAACCCAATCTTTCATTCAGAGCTGCATTTAAAATATTACAATGAGACCTAAAATAGCAGTTACAAACATTCAGCAATATGATTTACAGTGTTAATTTAAGCAATAGGATAATATATATGTTCTGCTATTTAACTGCGATCCTAATACAAAATTAACTTACAATATCAGAACTTGCACAGATGATTTACTTAGCAAATCAGATACAGATTTAAACAATACCTAGGCTTATGATTACCAATTTAAAATACAATATACTTCACCAATTTTGAACCAATTCGTAGCGGTCTTTAGGTCATCTCAGAAGACAGATAAGTAATTTTTGCAATCAATGAGAAGGTGGTAGTCAGCTTGTTTAGATTGGTTTTAAAATGCCCAGCAGCAGATATCATCCAAAGTTAAAACAGCCTTCTTTTTCTTCCTTCTTCTCTTTTGCTTACTTATATATGTTTTCAATCATTGATGACATCATGTGGGTGGCACTACGGGAGCTGACCTTCCCATTGGTTATCTGGGAAGTCTATTCGGATTGGCCCTTGGTCACCACGGAAACGCATCCTTTAAGCAGTTAAATCTCAACTGCTATACCGATATCGGCCCTTAGGTGGCATCATTACAATCAGACATAGCAACATTTGAAACAACTTAAATCAGTATTTTTATGAAATGGTTATTCATTTTATCATAATTTACTGCAACAACTATTCACAATATTTGTTTTGGATAAGTTATATCTTAATGAATTTTCTGATCATTTTGATATGAAATATCAAATACATCTAACATTATATTAAAATAATTTATATTTCATTTAGCCTAACAAAAAAAAAATGTATATTTCATAGTCATATCATATCAAAGTAACTTCCATATCTTCATCTCACTATATTTTAAAAGATATATTTAAAACTTCACATTTATATGATATGACTTATTTCACCTCACGCAGCCACTCCATCTGAAATAAAGTAATAAGTGTCATTAATTATTTCTTTCCAGGTCCACAAATATTTATTTAAAAACACAGAGGTTAAGATATTCAATGCTTTCAAAATATACATATATATATTCATATCTATCTATCTATCTATCTATCTATCTATCTATCTATCTATATATATATATATATATATATATATATATATATATATAATGTAGCAAAAAAGCACTCACTGAACAGTTCCAACTGTGACAAAAAGTTTTAATTCAAAATTGTGACGTTTCGGGACAGCAACAGTCCCTTCCTCTGACAAATTAACAATGTGAAAATACAGGCCTTAAATAGGCTCCAAACTACCCTCCCCTAGTGATTGACCAATCATGGCCAAAGATACATAACACACCTTACATAGTGACCAATAGCTATCAATGATAAAAAACTACTAATGTATATAGTGATTCAAGTGAATAGTAATAAAGTAATTTAAACATGGAACCCCGTATTGTTAATAGAAAGGGGCAATCTCATTCCAACCAGACCTAAAAGTCAGCTAAAAATTCGGTAAATATATAAACAAGACCGTAAATAAACAGTAAGAATGGGGATCGTGATTCAACCAATCAGTATCGCCCTGGCTCATGGAGATCGTAATTCCACCAATAAGCAGTGTTCTGACTCCTGGGGATCGTAATACCACCAATCAGCGGCGTCGTGGCACCCAGGGCTCGATACGTCATAGTTATATGCTCTCAAACTACGCCCACCTGTCACTAGGGACGCATACTGCCTCAAAAAAAAAAAATGTCACATTATTATAATCCCAAATAGAACGCTCGCCCAGAATGCTGCATATCTATGACCAAAAACACTATAAGGCCGCCCATAGATCGCCAATGTTAAGTATACATCAATGGCCGAAACTGATCTGTGTTTGTATCAGATCAGCCATCTCAAGCGGCACCAAAAACGGACAATCAGTGTCATACAGTCTCAGAGTCGTCAATCTGCACTAGAGAATTAACATAAATAAGTAAGCCCTGTTAGTGCCGCACCTGATTCTTCTGCTACAGCCTTCATAACAAAGGAAAATAAAATGCCGAGAACTATCCAATCATCAACTGGACCGCCCCCATGTAGAAGTATCAAAACACTGCCAAGTGTGAACAGATTCTACGTGTCATACTGACACTAATAAGCGCACCCATCATACTCATACTGTTAGCACTCAACTGTATATAGCTGTCGTCTCTCAAAAAGCAGGCTCTCTACATAAACAGCATAAGTGTAAGTTACACTATCGGACCGGCACTTGATCGCATCATGACACGATCTACCTCCAGTCTTACAGAAACAAACGAACGTGCTTAATCTAATATTGAAACATACATGTTATAATAATCCATCTCATTGTGTGAACTAAATATATGCAAGCTCGCCTCTAGTACCCAAATCACAAACCTAAATAAAAAAATGAAAAAGAATAAAGCCGAGAAATAGAGCTCAAAATAGAGCAAAAAATAGAGCAAAAAATATAACAAATTAAAAACATCCATTATCAACACATAATGAATGACATCCCTAAATTAGCAGTATATTGCTACCACCCCTGTGTAAAAATCTATAGAAATTCAAACTATTCTCTAAACTAAATAAATGGAGTCACAGCTCCTATAATGAATTCAAAAGACTAAGTAGCCAAAAAAATGAACAAATGTATCTATCATTACATAATTTAAATCCAGATACTTCTATCTGACAACAAAATCACATAATAGCGCTGAATGTAGGTATGGAATGAGACAAACCCCCAAGTGAAGAACAACACGGGGTGTCAAAAGAAGTGTATAGGTGAATAAATAAAGTTAAAATAAGGTAAAATTAAAATCAATAAGCCCATATAATGGACAAGGTAATCACAACATAATGATCAGAGTGCCACCTATGAATCTCCCATAGAGGCAATATAGGACAGAGAATTAGACCTTATCATCAGTGGTAATGTGCTCATAATTCAATCATAATGTTATAGAAGTACCACATAGAGATATAAAGCATAAGTCAGAATAAAAGAAAAATCAAAGGAAAGAAGAAAAAAAAAAGAAGAAAAATCAAGAAACAGAAAGTAGAAAAGGAAAAGAGAAAAAGAAAAAAAGAAAAGAGAAAAAAAGAAGCCAGGAATTTGAGAAAAGAAAAAAGAAAAAAGGGGAGGGTGAGAAACAGACCAAGAAAAAGGAAAGAAGAAAAAGAAAGAGAAGACGAAGAAAGAGAAAAGAAAAAGAAAGAGAAAAAGAAATAGAAAAGAAGAGAAATAGAAAAAGAAATAGAAAAATAGAAGGGGAGGAGAGAGAGAGAAAGGAGTAATGGATCATGGACTCCCAATGGTGTAGAACATCAAACACCCCACTGGTGTATCATGGACCTCACAGTTCATAGATAACATTGCCATCCTGTGTGGGTATTTAGACCCCTGGGGCAGAGGGTACCCAGTTCATAGATCCATCTAGATTCTTTGCTTAGCAGCATGTTTCCTCTGTCTCCTCCCCTTCATGGAATCGGTACGTGGTCGATCAGTCTAAACCTCAGGTCATTGACAGTGTGCCCTGCCTCCAAGAAATGTCTTGCCACAGGCTGGTCTGCCTTTCCATTTCTTATGGCCAAACGAATACTAGACCTATGGTTGGCCATCCTCGTTCTAGCATCGTCAGTTGTTTTGCCAATGTAAAATTTTCCGCAGGGGCAATTCAGGAGATAAATTACAAATTGAGTAGTGCAGGTTAGATAGTACTTAATCTCATATGTTTTATTGCTTTCCGGATGACGAAAGTGAGAGCCAGTTATCATCCCACTGCAAGTGACACAGCTAATACAGCGATAGCAACCTTTCTTATTTGTCTTCAGCCATGTCCGTATACCCCCTTCAGGGTTGACGTCAGCTTTAACAAGATAATCTCTCAAGTTTCTTCCTCATCTGAACCCGATCCTCGGTGCCTTCCAGTTCTTGAAAGGCAGCGTGTGATCTGCTTCAACCAGTTTCCATTCTTCTTTAATAGTGTGAGTTAATGGTATGATCTCTGGAGAGTATGTGGTCACAAAAGTGAGTTGATCATCTTGTTTGGATGGAGCCTCCGCTCTTAGTTCCATGGCTGATAGTGCAAATGATTTAATCTCTAGCAGATCTTTTTGCCTATATCCTCTTTCAATAAATCGCTGTGTCATATCGCATAGTTGTTCCTCGCATAATATCTCATTGGTGTTATTTCTGATTACCCATTGGTACTGGGCCTTAGGGATATTATGTATAAGACTGGGTTGGTGGCAACTTCTGGCGTGTAATAATGAGTTACGGTCAGTGGCTTTGCGGAATAGAGTTGTGCCCAATCTCCCATCAACTTTAAAGACCCTAACGTCCAAGTAGTCCACCGTGGAGTTGCTGATTGTGTGGGTAAATTTAATGGGACTCTCAAGGGTATTCAGATGGTCAATCCATCGTTTTAAACTATCTTCTCCATCTGACCATATCAAAAACAGGTCGTCTATATATCGACAATAGTACCTGATGTTGTCATTATTGAAGACCTTCATGATCGATGTTTCATACAGTGCCATAAACAGATTGGCCAGCGATGGGGCCACATTGGACCCCATCGCCGTCCCAGAGATCTGTAAATAGAATGTAGAGTCGAATAGAAAATAATTTTCCATAAGGCATAGTGAGAGGAAACAGATGAGTACCTCTTCTGATGGGCCAATGTATGCTGCCTTCCTAAGTGCCTGTGTAACAGCTGTAATGCCTTCTTGATGGGGGATGACCGTGTAGAGGCTAGACACATCGAGAGTGACCAGAAGGTCTCCATCAGTGATATTCTCCAACTTCTTAATGCCAGTGATAAAATCATTTGAATCACGTATATATGATGGCATGGATTGAACCAAAGGCTGTAGGTAATGATCAACAAACTGTGCTAATGGTTGGAGTAGCGAACCCCTCGCTGAGACGATAGGTCTCCCTGGGGGGTTTTGGCATTTTTATGCACCTTAGGTAAAGTATACAACAAGGGGATTAGTGGATGTTCACGGCATAAAAAATTGTAATCTTGTTGTGTAATAAGTGCCCTTTCTTTAAACTCCATTAGTGTAGTGTCAATTCTCTGTTTAAGCCTCAATGTTGGGTCACCCCTAAGCGGCATGTATGTTTTCTTGTCAGATAGTTGTCCAAGGATTTCACTCTTATAATATGTAGTATCCAACAGGACTATCGCCCCACCCTTATCGGCTGGGCGAATCACTATTGAGCTGTCATCTTTCAAGGATTTAAAGGCTGTCCTCTCATCCCTGGTGAGGTTGTCTCTGATCCTCATTTTTGGTCTATCCTTAATGGATTTGGTGAGAAAGTTTGTAAGAGTGTGGATAGTGGAGTTGTTGGAGGAGGGGTCAAACGAACCCTTAGCTCTAAATTCACATTCTTGTTCTTGATCATAATTGAAAAATTCTCTGAGTCTTAAGTTTCTGCCAAATCTCTGAATATCAATATAGGCATCAAACTCATTAATCCCAGTGGATGGCACAAAAGATAAGCCCTTGTTCAAGAAAGCTCAACTCAGACTCAGTCAGGGTGCGTGAACTGATGTTGATCACGATGTTTTCTAGATTCTCCGTTGTTGGTGGCGGCGGGCAGTGCCCCCCCCGCCTCGTGTGTGGCCTCCGCCTCTTCCTAAAAAATGGTTGGCTGTTGGATGAGCCGCCAATGGAGGTAAAGCCGCTCGATTGGCACTTGAAGTCTCCCATTCACTTCTATTGCCCCTTGATCGGGTCATGACTCCTCTTTGAGTGGTAGTGGAACTTTCCAATGGGGTTTCTGTGCCTGAACTATCACCAGAACTAGTGTCCACCGTTGTCATCGATTTTTTTAAATCATTTGCACTATCAGCCATGGAACTAAGAGCGGAGGCTCCATCCAAACAAGATGATCAACTCACTTTTGTGACCACATACTCTACAGAGATCATACCATTAACTCACACTATTAAAGAAGAATGGAAACTGGTTGAAGCAGATCACACACTACCTTTCAAGAACTGGAAGGCACCGAGGATCGGGTTCAGACGAGGAAGAAACTTGAGAGATTATCTTGTTAAAGCTGACGTCAACCCTGAAGGGGGTATACGGACATGGCTGAAGACAAATAAGAAAGGTTGCTATCGCTGTATTAGCTGTGTCACTTGCAGTGGGATGATAACTGGCTCTCACTTTCGTCATCCGGAAAGCAATAAAACATATGAGATTAAGTACTATCTAAGCTGCACTACTCAATTTGTAATTTATCTCCTGAATTGCCCCTGCGGAAAATTTTACATTGGCAAAACAACTGACGATGCTAGAACGAGGATGGCCAACCATAGGTCTAGTATTCGTTTGGCCATAAGAAATGGAAAGGCAGACCAGCCTGTGGCAAGACATTTCTTGGAGGCAGGGCACACTGTCAATGACCTGAGGTTTAGACTGATCGACCACGTACCGATTCCACGAAGGGGAGGAGACAGAGGAAACATGCTGCTAAGCAAAGAATCTAGATGGATCTATGAACTGAGTACCCTCTGCCCCAGGGGTCTCAATACCCACACAGGATGGCAATGTTATCTATGAACTGTGAGGTCCATGATACACCAGTGGGGTGTTTGATGTTCTACACCATTGGGAGTCCATTATCCATTACTCCTTTCTCTCTCTCTCCTCCCCTTCTATTTTTCTATTTCTTTTTCTATTTCTATTCTTTTCTATTTCTTTTTCTCTTTCTTTTTCTTTTCTCTTTCTTCGTCTTCTCTTTCTTTTTCTTCTTTCCTTTTTCTTGGTCTGTTTCTCACCCTCCCCTTTTTTCTTTTTTCTTTTCTCAAATTCCTGGCTTCTTTTTTTTCTCTTTTCTTTTTTTCTTTTTCTCTTTTCCTTTTCTACTTTCTCTTTCTTGATTTTTCTTCTTTTTTTTTCTTCTTTCCTTTGATTTTTCTTTTATTCTGACTTATGCTTTATATCTCTATGTGGTACTTCTATAACATTATGATTGAATTATGAGCACATTACCACTGATGATAAGGTCTAATTCTCTGTCCTATATTGCCTCTATGGGAGATTCATAGGTGGCACTCTGATCATTATGTTGTGATTACCTTGTCCATTATATGGGCTTATTGATTTTAATTTTACCTTATTTTAACTTTATTTATTCACCTATACACTTCTTTTGACACCCCGTGTTGTTCTTCACTTGGGGGTTTGTCTCATTCCATACCTACATTCAGCGCTATTATGTGATTTTGTTGTCAGATAGAAATATCTGGATTTAAATTATGTAATGATAGATACATTTGTTCATTTTTTTTTCTACTTAGTATTTTGAATTCATTATAGGAGCTGTGACTCCATTTATTTAGTTTAGAGAATAGTTTGAATTACTATAGATTTTTACACAGGGGTGGTAGCAATATACTGCTAATTTAGGGATGTCATTCATTATGTGTTGATAATGGATGTTTTTAATTTGTTATATTTTTTGCTCTATTTTTTGCTCTATTTTGAGCTCTATTTCTCGGCTTTATTCTTTTTCATTCTTTTATTTAGGTTTGTGATTTGGGTACTAGAGGCGAGCTTGCATATATTTAGTTCACGCAATGAGATGGATTATTATAACATGTATGTTTCAATATTAGATTAAGCACGTTCGTTTGTTTCTGTAAGACTGGAGGTAGATCGTGTCATGATGGGATCAAGTGCCGGTCCGATAGTGTAACTTACACTTATGCTGTTTATGTAGAGAGCCTGCTTTTTGAGAGATGACAGCTATATACAGTTGAGTGCTAACAGTATGAGTATGATGGGTGCGCTTATTAGTGTCAGTATGACACGTAGAATCTGTTCACACTTGGCAGTGTTTTGATACTTCTACATGGGGGCGGTCCAGTTGATGATTGGATAGTTCTCGGCATTTTATTTTCCTTTGTTATGAAGGCTGTAGCAGAAGAATCAGGTGCGGCACTAACAGGGCTTACTTATTTATGTTAATTCTCTAGTGCAGATTGACGACTCTGAGACTGTATGACACTGATTGTCCGTTTTTGGTGCCGCTTGAGATGGCTGATCTGATACAAACACAGATCAGTTTCGGCCATTGATGTATACTTAACATTGGCGATCTATGGGCGGCCTTATAGTGTTTTTGGTCATAGATATGCAGCGTTCTGGGCGAGCGTTCTATTTGGGATTATAATAATGTGACATTTTATTTTTTGAGGCAGTATGCATCCCTAGTGACAGGTGGGCGTAGTTTGAGAGCATATAACTATGACGTATCGAGCCCTGGGTGCCACGACGCCGCTGATTGGTGGTATTACGATCCCCAGGAGTCAGAACACTGCTGGTTGGTGGAATTACGATCTCCATGAGCCAGGGCGATACTGATTGGTTGAATCACGATCCCCATTCTTACTGTTTATTTACGGTCTTGTTTATATATTTACCGAATTTTTATCTGACTTTTAGGTCTGGTTGGAATGAGATTGCCCCTTTCTATTAACAATACAGGGTTCCATGTTTAAATTACTTTATTACTATTCACTTGAATCACTATATACATTAGTAGTTTTTATCATTGATAGTTATTGGTCACTATGTAAGGTGTGTTATGTATCTTTGGCCATGATTGGTCAATCACTAGGGGAGGGTAGTTTGGAGCCTATTTAAGGCCTGTATTTTCACATTGTTAATTTGTCAGAGGAAGGGACTGTTGCTGTCCTGAAACGTCACAATTTTGAATTAAAACTTTTTGTCACAGTTGGAACTGTTCAGTGAGTGCTTTTTTGCTACATAATATTATTAACCCTACAGCACCCTGACAAGCTGCAAGAGTTGGTGAGAGTGCACTTACACCATTGTTTGGTATATATATATATCTATATATATATCTCATATCCACTAAAATATATACAGTTGTTTTGAAATCATAATGTAAGCCATGTGTCTTCACTGTGTGCTGTATGTTCAGAGTCATACCTTAGCATTTGTCTGTGTTTTCTCTGTGTTATCAGCCACACAGCATGAGACATTCAAGCAAAATCTGTGCTAATTATCAGTCCTTTGAAGAATGTTTGTATCTCTCACATCTTTTCAGATGGATCGGCATTTCCCTTGGAGGAAACCCATATATGGACCTGTATCCTGTTCTCTTTCAAAATTACTTCCCCCAACATTCCTCTAAGTGACTGTATTAAATTGGGCAGGCCAAATGTTCCATTTCCCACCCCTGTGTGTTTAGCATAATTTACATAATGAGTGTGGGAGATCTCTCAGAAATAATCCTTTGTTTTACAGACCATGTGCACATCCACAGATTTATTAAATAAAGATAAATATACTTCTATATATTATTTAATAATATTTCAAATACCTTGACACCTGTTTTGTAAACTCTAGAAATGTGAATTCCATCAGACTCAAGTAACCTTCCTAGGTTATGTGATCTCCGTTGCAGGGTTCTCCATGGAGCCTGACAAGTTGTCTGCAGTTCTGCAGTGGCCTCACCCAGTTGGTCTTCGGTCTATTCAATGTTTTTTGGGCTTCACCAATTACTATAGAAAGTTTATTAAAAACTTTTCTTCCATGTCAAACCTATCACAGACTTGACCCGTTGTCAGGGTTTTTTCTCTGTTGTGTTTGCCATGTGCTGCTGGCATCCATTTTACTCACCTCTCTTCCTGACTATGGTGCATTGTGGGGGATGCTGCTCATTTCTTGCACTTCCTTTTATGGCCAGACTGGTGTGCATCATCCATGTGAGACAGGATGCAGTCTCAGAATTGTGATGCCATCACTTATTATTTAAATGGCCTCTGTTCAGTATGCTTTGCCTTTGCGTTGTCTCAGACCTGTTTGTGAGAGTTCCTGTGTATTACCTGGCTTCCTGACGTCCTTCCTGGTTCCTGATCCCTGTCTTGTTCCTGACTCTGCTGTTTTCCTTGTTCCTGATTCCGGCTCGTCTGACTATTCGCTTTGGCTCCTGACTCAGCTCGTCTGACTACCAGCTCTGGTTTTGACTCCTGGCTTGTTATTTGACTTGTGGACTTTTTATAATTTTTTTGCTATTAATAAAGGTGTGATTATTTTTGCCCTTCTCATCTCAGTCTGATTCCTGGCACCCTGACACCCGTAAAGAGAATGATCCACTTCATACTGCCATTAAGGCCTTTGATAGTCTTAAGACTGCCTTTGCTGCTGCTCCAGTACTGGCTCATCCTAACCCTTTCCTGCCTTTTGTTCTTGAGGACGATGCGTCTGAGACTGGAGTAGGTGCCCTCTTGTCTCAACGTCCTACGCCTGACAAATCCTGGCATCCGTGCGGTTTCTTCTCTAAGAAATTGTCTCCAGCGGAGTGCAATTATGAAATTGGCGACAGGAAATTACTGGCCATAATTTTGGCACTCAAGGAATGGAGGCATCTTCTCGAGGGTACTAGCGTTCCAGTGCTCATTCTTACTGACCACAAGAATTTAACTTATCTATCCGAAGCAAAACGTTTGTCGCTCCGACAGGCCAGATGGGTGCTATTTTTGTCTTGGTTTAATTATGTGGTCTCCTACCTGCCTGGTAGACAATTTTCGCCTCTGTCCAAGGAGGAGTCTGTACCTATTCCAGTTATACCTTCTGATCATATTTTGTCTACCATAGTGCTAATTTGACTTCTCCCTTGGGGGAGGAGATCCTGGCTGCACAAACCAATGCACCTCCTGAGAAACCTAGTGGTAAGTGCTTTGTTCCAGAGAATTTTCAAACTAAACTTTTGCACACTTACCACTATATTAAAGCCGCAGGTCACCCGAGCAAGAACCAAATGATTTGGTCTGTCACTCGACAATTCTGATGTTGCTGCGTATGTTGCCTCCTGCTCAGTTTGTGCACAGAATAAGAATCCTCTATGTCTTCCTGTGGGTCTTCTTCAACCTATTGCTAATAGTGAGCGTCCTTGGACACACCATTCCATGGACTTCATTGTTGAGCTCCCTGTTTCCAATGGCAATACTGTTATCCTTATGGTGGTTGACCGTTTTTCTAAAATGTCACATTGCATTCCCTTGAAGAAGCTGCCTACCGCTCAGGAGCTTGTTCAATTTTTGCCTGGGAGGTCTTCCGTTTACATGGGTTACCCAAGGAGATAGTCTCGGACCGGGGTAGCCAGTTTGTCTCCAGATTTTGGCGTTACTTTTGTGCTCAAATGAGGATCCAGCTTTTCTTCTCCTCGGCATATCACCCTCAATCCAATGGGGCTGCCGAACAGTCTAATCAAGCTCTGGAACAGTTCCTCCGTTGCAATGTCTCAGATCACCACAATAATTGGTCTGAACTGTTACCTTGGGCAGAGTTCGCTTATAATAGTGCTATTAATGCTTCCTCCCAGTTATCCCCGTTCATGGCAAATTATGGGTTTCAACCATCCTTGTTGCCCGATACATTAATGTCTCAGGGTATTCCGGCTTTGGAGGAGCAGCTCCGGCAACTCCGTTCCACGTGGGTGCAGATTCAGGATTGCCTTCATCGTTCTATGCAGCGCCAAAAGTTCCAGGCTGATCGTAGGTGTCTGCCCGCACCTTCCTACCAGGTTGGTGAGAGGGTTTGGCTGTCCTCTCGAAACTTGAACCTTTGTGTGCCTTCCATTAAACTGGCTTCTTGTTATGTTGGTCCTTTTCGAATACTCCGACGGGTCAATCCTGTGGCTTACGCTCTTGACCTTCCTCCTGCAATGCACATCTTCAATGTTTTTAATGTCTCCCTCTTGAAACCATTGGTTTGTAATCGGTTTACCACTGTGTTGTCTCGTCCCCATCCTATCTCTGTTGACAACCATGGAAAATATGAGGTCAGCAGCATTATTGACTCTCGTATGTCCATGGGCCGTGTACAGTATTTGGTTCACTGGAGGGGCTACGGTCCTGAGGAGCATTCATGAGTTCCCTCCTCTGATGTTCATGCTCCCGCCCTCCTCCGTGCCTTCCATGCCCGTTTCCCCAATAAGCCTTTTGTCCTCCCGCGGGGGAGGGGTCATTGACAGGAGGGTACTGTCAGGGTTTTTTCCCTGCTTTGTTTGCCATGTGCTGCTTGCAGACATTTTGCTTACCTTTTCTTGCTGAATCTGGTGCAGAGTGTGTGATGCTGCTCATTTGCTACACGCCGTCTTATGGCCAGACTGGTGTACATCATCTGTGTGAGACAGGTTGCAGTCTCAGAATTGTGATGTCATCACTTATTATTTAAAGGGCCTCTGTTCAGTATGCTTTGCCCTTGCATTGTCTCAGACCTGTTTGTGAGGTCCTGTTCCTGTGTATCACCTGGCTGTCTGACGTCCCTCTTGACTCGGCTTGTCTGACTACTCGCTTTGGCTCCTGACTCGGCTCGTCTGACTACCAGCTCTGGCTTTGACTCCTGGCTTGTTATTTGACTTGTGGACAGTGCAATAGTGATATTTCTGCTGAGGGGAGCTAAATAACCCCAGAGAAAACCACACAGAAATGTAAGCACCATGTGTTACACACAGTGGGGGGTGAAATCACTGCAGGACCGCTGAAATGTTTGCATTTAGTGTATTGTAAGAAGTGTTACTGCCCATTTCTAGATGATCTCACAATCCCTCTAACCAGACTGTGCTCCAGCTTCTCCCACCAGCAGCAGCAATGTTTACTGAAGCATTTCTGTTCTCTGACCAGAGGGAACGTAGTTCCTCCTGCAAAAATAGTGCAGGAACTCTGTTCCCATGCGTTCCCACCCGACTTGACCCCTAATTAAACCCATGTCTTTAGCGCTGCGGTATCTGTTGGTGCTCTACAAATAACTGATAATAATAATAATGCATGTCTACTTGACGTGTACAAGACAAATCATCTTATGCTGTGGCAGCAAATAACTCATGTAGATCTGACTGACTCTCAGGACAGCACAGAACGTCATATTCAGCAAACAGTATTTATGTAAAAATAAACACACAGGGACAACATTACACACCTCATTGGTCAGCAGATTAACTGTGCGATAATGATCTACACACTTGTACTTTGTGTAATTACATCTGGATGTATGCCAAGTGGTCAATGAACCAGAAAACAGTTTCACTCTGTGTTAGGTTTGTTATACAGGGGAGTCACAGAGTAATGCTGTAGTTTAGTCACTATTATCTAATCTAATGCTGTCATTAATATTATCATTTATTTGTAGAGAGCCAACAGATTCTGCAGCGCTAATTTGCAGATGTGCTGGGAGTTATGACCATCTGTAGAAGGTTTTTATCATAACAAACATTTATACTGAATAACCTAACAGCACAAGTAAGTTAATCGTGCTTGGGATTTCTCAGCACATCAGTAGTCAAAAGACTATAACTGTCCTGACATTTTATCTATTACAGCAAAGCAGTGATTAGAGTGTGACTGTAAACAGTCACTTGACCATACAGAAGCATGTAAACATCTCCCTCTAGTGGTGAAAGCTAGGAACTTGTATTAAATGAGTAACAGATTACATAGAACACATTTACATTAAAGAATTTTCTTTGTTAAAACCCATGTTGCAATATTTTAATAGAGAACAAAATAGTTCACAAAGTTACAAAATGTACAATTTTACACAGTAAGTCTCAGGAGGCTAAGGACTGTTGTGACAATATTGCTGTGCAGATCGGATGTCACTTTAATGTATAAGAGCATCTTACAGAGTAAAACAAACACTATTACACTTCTGTTGTGCTCTAGGCCACAAATACAGGGGGCAAGTCTAGAGTGTGATGCTGAGGCAGTAAAGCAGCCCATATCTCAGTACTCAGGCTTTCACATGATGGGTTGAATGACCCTTTGAATATAATATCACAATGTGAAGGTGGCAATTTAATAACTTCTTAGACACCAGGCTTAGACTAAAATGTAGGAAGGTGAATACTCTGTACCTCTGTCTCAGCCAAAAAATAACTCTGTACATTTATGAGACCACTTAAATAACAAAGGAGAATCTCCTCTTTCAAATTAGTGTTCCTGTGATCCTCCCAAAATCATGCGGCTGTCACATGACCCTCTAGCGTTCATGTGGTTGATGTTAAAATGACAATAAATCTTGTAAGATACTTTACAGTTAAAAATGTGTCAGTTGTAAACTGGGACATTATTTTCATTATTTTCTCTAATTAAAACTTTACAATAAATATATTTATATTTTTGTGAATTAAAACTAGAAAGGTTTAGACATACAGTAGCTCTATGATATATAAGTACCTGTCACACAGCTCCATGGTATATAAGTACCTTTCACACAGCTGTATTGTATATAATTACCTGTCACACTTCTGTATGGTATATAATTACCAGTCACACAGCTCTATGGTATATAATTACCTGTCACACAGCTCTATGGTATATAAGTACCTGTCACACAGCTCTATGGTATATAAGTACCTGTCACACAGTTCTATGGTATATAATTACCTGTCACACAGCTGTATTGTATATAATTACCTGTCACACTTCTGTATGGTATATAATTACCAGTCACACAGCTCTATGGTATATAATTACCTGTCACACAGCTCTATGGTATATAAGTACCTGTCACACAGCTCTATGGTATATAAGTACCTGTCACACAGCTCTATGGTATATAATTACCTGTCACACAGCTCTATGGTATATAATTACCTGTCACACAGCTGTATGGTATATAATTACATGTCACACAGCTGTATGGTATATAATTACATGTCACACAGCTGTATGGTATATAATTACCTGTCACGCAGCTCTATGGTATATAATTACCTGTCACACAGCTGTATGGTATATAATTACCTGTCACACAGCTCTATGGTATATAATTACCTGTCACACAGCTGTATGGTATATAATTACCTGTCACACAGCTCTATGGTATATAATTACCTGTCACACAGCTGTATGGTATATAATTACCTGTCACACAGCTCTATGGTATATAATTACCTGTCACACAGCTCTATGGTATATAATTACCTGTCACACTTCTGTATGGTATATAATTACATGTCACACAGCTGTATGGTATATAATTACCTGTCACACAGCTCTATGGTATATAATTACCTGTCACACAGCTGTATTGTATATAATTACCTGTCACACTTCTGTATGGTATATAATTACCTGTCACACAGCTCTATGGTATATAATTACCTGTCACACAGCTCTATGGTATATAAGTACCTGTCACACAGCTCTATGGTATATAAGTACCTGTCACACAGCTCTATGGTATATAATTACCTGTCACACAGCTGTATTGTATATAATTACCTGTCACACTTCTGTATGGTATATAATTACCAGTCACACAGCTCTATGGTATATAATTACCTGTCACACAGCTCTATGGTATATAAGTACCTGTCACACAGCTCTATGGTATATAAGTACCTGTCACACAGCTCTATGGTATATAATTACCTGTCACACAGCTGTATGGTATATAATTACCTGTCACACAGCTCTATGGTATATAATTACCTGTCACACAGCTCTATGGTATATAATTACCTGTCACACTTCTGTATGGTATATAATTACATGTCACACAGCTGTATGGTATATAATTACATGTCACACAGCTGTATGGTATATAATTACCTGTCACACAGCTCTATGGTATATAATTACCTGTCACACAGCTGTATGGTATATAATTACCTGTCACACAGCTCTATGGTATATAATTACCTGTCACACAGCTCTATGGTATATAATTACCTGTCACACAGCTGTATGGTATATAATTACCTGTCACACAGCTCTATGGTATATAATTACCTGTCACACAGCTGTATGGTATATAATTACCTGTCACACAGCTCTATGGTATATAATTACCTGTCACACAGCTGTATGGTATATAATTACCTGTCACACAGCTCTATGGTATATAATTACCTGTCACACTTCTGTATGGTATATAATTACATGTCACACAGCTGTATGGTATATAATTACCTGTCACACTGCTCTAAGGCATATAATTACCTGTCACACAGCTGTATGGTATATAATTACCTGTCACACTGCTCTATGGCATATAATTACCTGTCACATAGCTCTATGGCATATAATTACCTGTCACATAGCTCTATGGTATATAATTACCTGTCACACAGGTCTATGGTATATAATTACCTGTCATATAGCTCTATGGTATATAATTACCTGTCACACTGCTCTATGGCATATAATTACCTGTCACATAGCTCTATGGCATATAATTACCTGTCACATAGCTCTATGGTATATAATTACCTGTCACACTGTTCTATGGCATATAATTACCTGTCACATAGCTCTATGGCATATAATTACCTGTCACACTGTTCTATGGCATATAATTACCTCTCACACATCTCTAGGGTATATAATTACCTGTAATACTTGACTGGAAAAAGGAGCAATCAGTCCGTGTATAAAATAAAACGTAACTTTATTATCACAGGTTAAAAAGACCTCTGAGTCCACAGATCAACTTCAAGGGTGTAGTGTGTCAGATTGACTTACGCGTTTCGGCGTGAGCCGTAATCATAGCCCATGCAACCTGGCACACTGCACCTATTTCAATGGTTTAAAATACACAGTGATTAGATAATTAACAAATTAAACATTTGCATAAACACACCCTCAACCACAATGATTATTGTCAGTGCTATACAATCTGGCAACAAAACCAAATTAGAAACAATTATACAGATAAATAGCAACCTGCCTACAACACCATGTAAATCTATATAGTAAGTACATCCTAGAAATAGAAATGGTATACAGAATATGATATATGATACAGGATACATGATACATACATAGAACAAGTACAAAAGCACTCTGATATGGATACAACTTCAATTATGAAATATATACACATATGTGAACATTTGATACAAAACAAATTATAGAAGTGCGGCGGCAGAAATATAATCCACCTACAATGAACAAACTGGGTGTTGAAATAATCTCATAACCCAAATTATAAAATTTCATGATGTAACTAACAACGGGTTGATATACAACCACAATATTCATATTAAATAAGTATTAAATATCCCTAATGGGAAACTTACCCACTACTAATATATCAAACTGAATATATATATATATATATATATATATATAAATATATATATATATATATATATATATATATATATATATATATACCAGGGGGTTATCAGAATGTATAGCCCTCCAAATGCCTTCCTAAATATACAGAGTGCAACCTTAAATAGAGGTGACATTATTATTATTATTATCATTTATTTGTATAGCGCCGCCAAATTCCGTAGCGCTGGGCATCATATAAACATATACAGGGAGTGCAGAATTATTAGGCAAGTTGTATTTTTGAGGATTAATTTTATTATTGAACAACAACCATGTTCTCAATGAACCCAAAAAACTCATTAATATCAAAGCTGAATATTTTTGGAAGTAGTTTTTAGTTTGTTTTTAGTTATAGCTATTTTAGGGGGATATCTGTGTGTGCAGGTGACTATTACTGTGCATAATTATTAGACAACTTAACAAAAAACAAATATATACCCATTTCAATTATTTATTTTTACCAGTGAAACCAATATAACATCTCAACATTCACAAATATACATTTCTGACATTCAAAAACAAAACAAAAACAAATCAGTGACCAATATAGCCACCTTTCTTTGCAAGGACACTCAAAAGCTTGCCATCCATGGATTCTGTCAGTGTTTTGATCTGTTCACCATCAACATTGCGTGCAGCAGCAACCACAGCCTCCCAGACACTGTTCAGAGAGGTGTACTGTTTTCCCTCCTTGTAAATCTCATATTTGATGATGGAGCACAGGTTCTCAATGGGGTTCAGATCAGGTGAACAAGGAGGCCATGTCATTAGATTTTCTTCTTTTATACCCTTTCTTGCCAGCCACGCTGTGGAGTACTTGGACGCATGTGATGGAGCATTGTCCTGCATGAAAATCATGTTTTTCTTGAAGGATGCATACTTCTTCCTGTACCACTGCTTGAAGAAGGTGTCTTCCAGAAACTGGCAGTAGGACTGGGAGTTGAGCTTGACTCCATCCTCAACCCGAAAAGGCCCCACAAGCTCATCTTTGATGATACCAGCCCAAACCAGTACTCCACCTCCACCTTGCTGGCGTCTGAGTCGGACTGGAGCTCTCTGCCCTTTACCAATCCAGCCACGGCCCATCCATCTGGCCCATCAAGACTCACTCTCATTTCATCAGTCCATAAAACCTTAGAAAAATCAGTCTTGAGATATTTCTTGGCCCAGTCTTGACGTTTCAGCTTGTGTGTCTTGTTCAGTGGTGGTCGTCTTTCAGCCTTTCTTACCTTGGCCATGTCTCTGAGTATTGCACACCTTGTGCTTTTGGGCACTCCAGTGATGTTGCAGCTCTGAAATATGGCCAAACTGGTGGCAAGTGGCATCTTGGCAGCTGCACGCTTGACTATTCTCAGTTCATGGGCAGTTATTTTGCGCCTTGGTTTTTCCACACGCTTCTTGCGACCCTGTTGACTATTTTGAATGAAACGCTTGATTGTTCGATGATCACGCTTCAGAAGCTCTGCAATTTTAAGAGTGCTGCATCCCTCTGCAAGATATCTCACTATTTTTGACTTTTCTGAGCCTGTCAAGTCCTTCTTTTGACCCATTTTGCCAAAGGAAAGGAAGTTGCCTAATAATTATGCACACCTGATATAGGGTGTTGATGTCATTAGACCACACCCCTTCTCATTACAGAGATGCACATCACCTAATATTCTTAATTGGTAGTAGGCTTTCGAGCCTATACAGCTTGGAGTAAGACAACATGCATAAAGAGGATGATGTGGTCAAAATACTCATTTGCCTAATAATTCTGTACACAGTGTATGTACCCACTTGAAGGCTCTATTAATGAATGAACAAAATAAGCAAAGCAAAATTATGAAAAATACGATTATTGCCAATAGTTAAAGGGACTGTAAACCCAGCATTTTTCTTTCATGATTCTGGTACGGAATACAATTTTAAAAACCATTTCAATTTACTTCTTTTATCTAATTTGCTTCATTTTTTAGATATCCTTTGTTGAAGAAATAGCAATGCACACGGGTGAGCCAATCACACAAGGCATCTGATCACAGCCACCAATCAGAAGCTACTGAGCATATCTAGATATGCTTTTAATAACATATTATCAAGCGAATTAAACAAATAAGATAATAGAAGTATATTAGAAAGTTGTTTAAAATTACATGTTCTTGCTGAATCATGAAAGAAAAAAATAAGGTTTCATGTCCCTTTAATTAAATCATATTCGCAGTTGAGTCCTGTAGGTAGCCTTTTTTTAGTCGGAAAATCCAAAACATTTCTTGGGGTTCTAATCGCTTGGTTCTATCACCACCCCTACCTATTAGAGGTATTCTTTCAATAATATTCCAGGCAAAGGTGTCAATACTCTTATTGTGAAAATAGGCAAAATGTTGTACTAGGGGAGTTTTGGCCTTACCTATATGGATGGTAGAGAAGTGTTCTCTGATACTGGAGTTCATATCCCTGGTGGTGAGCCCCACATATTGAAGGGAGCATACAGTACATGTAATAAGATATACTACAAAGTTACATGTGCAGTTCAAACAGCTGCGGATCTCAAAACTCTCCCCCGTAACCATAGATTTAAATTCATCCCCTAAAAGTGCATGTTCACAAGGTTTACATCTCTATTTACCACATTTATACATGTTCTTATGTTGTAACCAAGTGGAGATTACCTGTTTCGGCTTAATCACTTCAGAAGGTGCTACAAAGTTACCTAGTGTCTTCGCTTTCCTATAAGCGCATCTCATGCCCTTATCAACTATAGGACCAAAAGGTAATCAGCGACCAGTACTTTAAAGTGTTTGCGTACTATATTGCACACCTTGTTATATTGTGTGCTGTAGTTAGTAATGAAGGTTACACCAGCAAAAGATTTATTCATTGTAGTATCCTTGTCTTTCAACAAGGAATTCCTATCCAGTTTATCCACTTCCTGTCTCGCTTTACAAACTACATAATGTTTATAACCTCTTTCCTTAAGTCTTTTACTAAGTCCATCAGCCTCCTTTTCATATTAGCGCTTGTCCGTAAATTTCTTTTTGTTCGAATAAATTGCCCCTTTGCCACAGCATGGGGTACATGCATAGGATGACAACTTTTAGCTCTTAATAATGTATTGCCTGAAATAGGCTTGCAAAACATTCCTGATTCAATTTTACCATTAGATAGTCCCTTCAATTTCAGATCCAAAAAATGAATGGTATCTTTATTGAACTCATGGGTGAATCGCAAGCCCACTTCATTGTTGTTTAGCCAACTTACAAACGATAAGGCTGATGCTTCATCACCTTGCCACACCAAGAGTAAATCATCGATGTAGCGTCTGTATACATTGATCCTTTTCCTAAAGGGATTTGAATCTGCAAAGATGTGGGACAGCTCCCACCATCCCATAAAGATGTTTGCATATGACGGGGCAAATTTAGCCCCCATAGCCGTCCCACACCTTTGCAGATAGACCTAACAATCAAAGCTGAAAAATTGTGAGTTAGCAAGAAACTTGCAACTTCAAATACATATTCCTGGAAGTAAATAGTGAAATCAGTATAGTTTAATAGAAAGTATTTCAATGCTTTTAAACCAAGGTTATGCTTAATACAAGAATAGTGTGAGTTTGGAATAGAAAATTAAGACAAATTAATAGATCATTTTCTAATAACAAAAAAAGCATGCAGGCGTAGACAGAGAAACAAGAAAAACAGAAAAGTTTATTTCTCAGATGGGGAGGGGTCACAGTCCGATGAGGGACTTTCCTCTAGTGGGGAGGAACTTGTAAACAAGCCTCCGGGTATTCTAAAAAATAACACACCAGGGACTGCAGTCGCTATTGAACAAGTAGTTAGACCTAAGGATTCTATTATGCCCAGAAATTCAGTTGGTCCCTCACAACAGCATTCAAGATATGTACCGAGTAACACTGGTCAGTCCTCCCATTCCACCCAGATCTCACTTAACCCTAGGGCTTCAGGTGACTCCTCTATATTGGAGCAGGTTTTTCACATAAACAGGATGGATACAGGATGGGGAGGGCAGGGACAGATACACAAGATTACTTAGGAACGATATCAATTGAGGGGGAACAGGAACCAGTCCCAATCCAAGTACAAACTGGCAATGTGATAGATCTTTCTAAACACAAATTAACTAGGGAACAGCTTAAAGTGTTATCTTATGGTTTAAGTTTTGCACCGACTTCTGATTTATTTGACACATTAATTGATGTTAATAGATTAATTAGAAGTGTAACCCTACATAAACACTTCCAAAACAACATGGGTTTGACTGATGTTTTGTCTACGGAACATAAAATAGGGGTCAATTTACCATTTGATGAATGCTGTGATTTACTCTCTTTGGAGCAATTAGAACAAGAAGGTAGGGTTGAGACTAGTTTGATGGAAGGAACCAATAGGATTAAGAGTTTTAACAAACCGTCCCAATTCTATCTTATCCATAGCAGGGGTCCCACTTTAGAAAAATTCTTTAATAGATTTGAAAGGGACCTCACCAAACTAAAAGACGAAGGCATGACTACTCCTTCTAACTTTCCAAAAAAGAAAAATATGCTTTGAAAGTACTCCAGGGCAATAATGAAATTGTAATACGCAATGCGAATAAGGGGAGGGGGGGGGGGGTTGGTCGTTGTTCTCAATAAAAGTGACTATGTGTTTGAGTCCTATAGACAACTGAATAACATTGAAAATTATGAATTATTGAGCGGCGACCCTACTCACCTCTATCAAAGAGAGTTATGGCACCTCCTGGACAAGGGTGGTGACTTGGGGATCTTGGACCAAAATACCATAGAATTTCTCTATGTGGAGCATCCTAGAATGCCTATTTTCCTTCATGTGCCCAAGGTCCAAGTCACTAAGTGATGTCCAGGAAAGGCCAATAGTCAGTGGGATTGGTTCCCTTTCTGAAAAACTTTCTCAATGGATTGATGAGGTCTTACAGCCTATTGTCAAAAATCTAACTAGCTACCTCCGAGACACTAAACATGTCCTGAAGATAGTTGAAGGTGTCAGTTGGGATATACAACTAAGTTGGTTGACAATCGATGTAAGTTCACTCTGTTCTTCTATTAAGCATAACCTTGGTTTAAAGCATTAAAATACTTTCTATTAAACTATACTGATTTCACTATTTACTTCCAGGAATATGTATTGGAAGTTGCAAGTTTCTTGCTAACTCACAATTTTTCAGCTTTGATTGTTAGGTCTATCTGCAAAGGTGTGGGACGGCTATGGGGGCTAAATTTGCCCCGTCATATGCAAACATCTTTATGGGATGGTGGGAGCTGTCCCACATCTTTGCAGATTCAAATCCCTTTAGGAAAAGGATCAATGTATACAGACGCTACATCGATGATTTACTCTTGGTGTGGCAAGGTGATAAAGCATCAGCCTTATCGTTTGTAAGTTGGCTAAACAACAATGAAGTGGGCTTGCGATTCACCCATGAGTTCAATAAAGATACCATTAATTTTTTGGATCTGAAATTGAAGGGACTATCTAATGGTAAAATTGAATCAGGAATGTTTTGCAAGCCTATTTCAGGCAATACATTATTAAGAGCTAAAAGTTGTCATCCTATGCATGTACCCCATGCTGTGGCAAAGGGGCAATTTATTCGAACAAAAAGAAATTTACGGACAAGCGCCAATATGAAAAGGAGGCTGATGAACTTAGTAAAAGACTTAAGGAAAGAAGTTATAAACATTATGTAGTTTGTAAAGCGAGACAGGAAGTGGATAAACTGGATAGGAATTCCTTGTTGAAAGACAAGGATACTACAATGAATAAATCTTCATTACTAACTACAGCACACAATATAACAAGGTGTGCAATATAGTACGCAAACACTTTAAAGTACTGGTCGCTGATTACCTTTTGGTCCTATAGTTGATAAGGGCATGAGATGCGCTTATAGGAAAGCGAAGACACTAGGTAACTTTGTAGCACCTTCTGAAGTGATTAAGCCGAAACAGGTAATCTCCACTTGGTTACAACATAAGGACATGTATAAATGTGGTAAATAGAGATGTAAACCTTGTGAACATGCACTTTTAGGGGATGAATTTAAATCTATCATTACGGGGGAGAGTTTTGAGATCCACAGCTGTTTGAACTGCACATGTAACTTTGTAGTATATCTTATTACATGTACTGTATGCTCCCTTCAATATGTGGGGCTCACCACCAGGGATATGAACTCCAGTATCAGAGAACACTTCTCTACCATCCATATAGGTAAGGCCAAAACTCCCCTAGTACAACATTTTGCCTATTTTCACAATAAGAGTATTGACACCTTTGCCTGGAATATTATTGAAAGAATACCTCTAATATGTAGGGGTGGTGATAGAACCAAGCGATTAGAACCCCAAGAAATGTGGACTCAACTCCGAATACGATTTAATTAACTATTGGCAATAATCATATTTTTCGTAATTTTTCTTTGCTTATTTTGTACATTCATTAATAGAGCCTTCAAGTGGGTACATATATGTTTATATGATGTCACCTCTATTTAAGGTTGCACTCTGTATATTTAGGAAGGCAATATGGAGGGCTATACATTCTGATACCCCCCTGGTGTGTATATATATATATATATATATATATAACAACATTTTAAATTAGGGGGAGATAAAAGGCGAGTTTAAAATCCTCCACTACGCACAAAATATAGAAAAAATAACTAATTGTGTAGTTCATTAACAAATCTAGACAGGCCCAGAGGCTTGTTTTCCCACAGAAAACCTCTGAATTAAATTGTTTCCAATGCAGCAAAGGATTCTGGGTAAGATATGCAAATTAAGTATACAATGACACACCTTTTTACTTCAGTCTGCTTTTCAGCAGGTTCCCTTTACGCCAAAGTATCGCTGTTCACACAGCTTATAAACTTAGCTAGGGTTAGTGCAGTGATTCATAACCATCCCAGGACAGACTGTTTCGTGGTTTTTGCCACTCATCAGCTGGGAGAAGGTTAGAATCACTGCTGGGTGAAGTTGATTCCAGGCCGAATACAACAACATTTTAAATTAGGGGGAGATAAAAGGCGAGTTTAAAATCCTCCACACAATGAGTTATTTTTTCTATATTTTGTGCGCAGTGGCGGATTTTAAACTCGCCTTTTATCTCCCCCTAATTTAAAATGTTGTTCTATTCTGCCTGGAATCAACTTCACCCAGCAGTGATTCTAACCTTCTCCCAACTGATGAGTGGCAAAAACCACGAAACAGTCTGTCCTGGGATGGTTATGAATCACTGCACTAACCCTAGCTAAATTTATCCAGTAGTGCAAGCGGAAGGGCAACCGGTTAACCCCGTAATCATACCAGACCTCTAAAACAGCGATTGATTAAAATCGGCGAAGAAGCCGTCACGTTACCATAAGGTCAGAGGTGAGATTTACTGCCGACAGGTCCAGGAAAGACCGCGGAGTTACAGACGCTGCAACTTGAGAGAGGGGACCGGTAAAGTATACCCACTTGTCACACTTAATCCAAACTGAACTAGCATTGCCTTTTATCATATAAATGTATCATAAGGATGTTTGAGTACTTCCAAGTGCCGAACAAAGTGCTGAACGACTCCTGAATATATTTATACACAATATTGATACACAAGATTTAACCCACTAGCCACCAGTGTAACTCTTTCTATGGCACTCTTATGAGACTGTTTTATTGTTTTACACTTTTAAGTCTTCTGTCCTCTGAAAGATATCGGTGCGCTAACTTGAGGATATTAATGCTTACAAGAGATATACATTGTTGCTTCATTTGCACTCAAGGATACCAGCACTAACAAGAGACAGACTGTTGCTTATTTTATTGTGGCTCTTTGTTGCTGAAGTTTGGATAAATTTGTAACAATTCAGTTACCAGAGGCCAATTGCAACATTTTTCAATAATTTCCATGAATGTCCAAATTGAAGGGCAACAAACAATTTTACGAGTTATAACAACGATTTCTGTATTTAAAGGTGGTTTAATAGCCGAATTGACATTTATGCATCATAGAGGCTGAGGAGACGTCCTCCCCTTTTTAAGCATTTCATTATTATTTTTTTATGTGTGATTTTTTATGGGTGATTTTTATGTGTGATTTTTTTTATGGGTGATTTTTTATGGGTGATTTTTAAGTTAACTTAAGGCTATTAAAGGATATCCTAAGTAACTCATTTTTTCTGTTAAATATATATATATATTCATCTAAATATATTAAACCTTTCCAATTTAGATAGACTTAGGTTGTCTTATATCAGCATTTTGATCAGTTCATATAACTAAGTTGTTTCAACATCCCTAGCTATCCTATATTCATATAGGCTAACCGCTGTTTATTTTCCTTCTTTGTATATAATTACCTGTCACATATCTCTATGGCATATAATTACCTGTCATATAGCTCTATGGTATATAATTACCTGTCACATAGCTCTATGGTATATAATTACCTGTCACATAGCTCTACGGCATATAATTACCTGTCACATAGCTCTACGGCATATAATTACCTGTCATATAGCTCTACGGCATATAATTACCTGTCACATAGCTCTACGGCATATAATTACCTGTCATATAGCTCTACGGCATATAATTACCTGTAATATAGCTCTACGGCATATAATTACCTGTCACATAGCTCTACGGCATATAATTACCTGTCATGTAGCTCTACGGCATATAATTACCTGTCATATAGCTCTACGGCATATAATTACCTGTCACATAGCTCTACGGCATATAATTACCTGTAATATAGCTCTACGGCATATAATTACCTGTCACATAGCTCTACGGCATATAATTACCTGTCACATAGCTCTACGGCATATAATTACCTGTCACATAGCTCTACGGCATATAATTACCTGTCACATAGCTCTACGGCATATAATTACCTGTCATGTAGCTCTACGGCATATAATTACCTGTCATATAGCTCTACGGTATATAATTACCTGTCACATAGCTCTATGGTATATAATTACCTGTCACATAGCTCTATGGTATATAATTACCTGTCACATAGCTCTATGGTATATAATTACCTGTCACATAGCTCTATGGTATATAATTACCTGTCACATAGCTCTACGGCATATAATTACCTGTCATATAGCTCTACGGCATATAATTACCTGTCATATAGCTCTACGGCATATAATTACCTGTCATATAGCTCTACGGCATATAATTACCTGTCATATAGCTCTACGGCATATAATTACCTGTCACATAACTCTACGGCATATAATTACCTGTCACACAGCTCTACAGTATATAATTACCTGTCACACAGGTCTATGGTATATAATTACCTGTCACATAGATCTATAGCATATAATTACCTGTCACATAACTCTACGGCATATAATTACCTGTCACATAGCTCTATGGTATATAATTACCTGTCACATAGCTCTATGGTATATAATTACCTGTCACATAGCTCTATGGTATATAATTACCTGTCACATAGCTCTACAGCATATAATTACCTGTCACATAGCTCTATGGTATATAATTACCTGTCACATAGCTCTATGGTATATAATTACCTGTCACACAGCTCTACAGCATATAATTACCTGTCACATAGCTCTATGGTATATAATTACCTGTCACATAGCTCTATGGTATATAATTACCTGTCACATAGCTCTACGGCATATAATTACCTGTCATATAGCTCTACGGCATATAATTACCTGTCATATAGCTCTACGGCATATAATTACCTGTCATATAGCTCTACGGCATATAATTACCTGTCATATAGCTCTACGGCATATATTTACCTGTCATATAGCTCTACGGCATATAATTACCTGTCACATAGCTCTAGGGCATATAATTACCTGTCACATAGCTCTATGGTATATAATTACCTGTAATATAGCTCTATGGTATATAATTACCTGTCACATAGCTCTATGGTATATAATTACCTGTCATATAGCTCTACGGCATATAATTACCTGTCATATAGCTCTACGGCATATAATTACCTGTCACATAGCTCTACGGCATATAATTACCTGTCACATAGCTCTATGGTATATAATTACCTGTAATATAGCTCTATGGTATATAATTACCTGTCACATAGCTCTATGGTATATAATTACCTGTCACATAGCTCTATGGCATATAATTACCTGTCACATAGCTCTATAGCATATAATTATCTGTCACATAACTCTACGGCATATAATTACCTGTCACACAGCTCTACAGTATATAATTATCTGTCACACAGGTCTATGGTATATAATTACCTGTCACACAGCTCTACGGCATATAATTACCTGTCACATAACTCTATGGTATATAATTACCTGTCACATATCTCTATGGCATATAATTACCTGTCACATAGCTCTATGGTATATAAGTACCTGTCACACAGCTCTATGGTATATAATTACCTGTCACATAGCTCTACGGCATATAATTACCTGTCATATAGCTCTACGGCATATAATGACCTGTCATATAGCTCTCTGGCATATAATTACCTCTCATATAGCTCTATGGCATATAATTACCTGTCACATAGCTCTATGGCATATAATTACCTGTCATATAGCTCTACGGCATATAATTACCTGTCACATAACTCTACAGTATATAATTACCTGTCACACAGGTCTATGGTATATAATTACCTCTCATATAGCTCTACGGCATATAATTACCTGTCATATAGCTCTACGGCATATAATTACCTCTCACATAGCTCTATGGTATATAATTACCTGTCACATAGCTCTATGGTATATAAGTACCTGTCACATAGCTCTATGGTATATAATTACCTGTCACATAGCTCTATGGTATATAATTACCTGTCACATAGCTCTATGGTATATAAGTACCTGTCACACAGCTCTATGGCATATAATTACCTGTCACATAGCTCTATGGTATATAATTACCTGTCACACAGCTCTATGGTATATAATTACCTGTCACATAGCTCTATGGTATATAATTACCTGTCACACAGGTCTATGGTATATAATTACCTGTCATATAGCTCTACGGCATATAATTACCTGTCACATAACTCTACGGCATATAATTACCTGTCACATAGCTCTATGGTATATAATTACCTGTCACATAGCTCTATGGTATATAATTACCTGTCACATAGCTCTATGGTATATAATTACCTGTCACATAGCTCTATGGTATATAATTACCTGTCAAATAGCTCTATGGCATATAATTACCTGTCACATAGCTCTATGGTATATAATTACCTGTCACACTGCTCTATGGCATATAATTACCTGTCACATAGCTCTATGGCATATAATTACCTGTCACATAGCTCTATGGTATATAATTACCTGTCACAAAGGTCTATGGTATATAATTACCTGTCACATAGCTCGATGGTATATAATTACCTGTCACATAGCTCTATGGTATATAATTACCTGTTACACAGCTCTATGGCATATAATTACCTGTCACACAGGTCTATGGTATATAATTACCTGTCATATAGCTCTACGGCATATAATTACCTGTCACATAGCTCTACGGCATATAATTACCTGTCATATAGCTCTACGGCATATAATTACCTGTCACATAGCTCTACGGCATATAATTACCTGTCACATAGCTCTACGGCATATAATTACCTGTCATATAGCTCTACGGCATATAATTACCTGTCACATAGCTCTACGGCATATAATTACCTGTCATGTAGCTCTACGGCATATAATTACCTGTCACATAGCTCTATGGTATATAATTACCTGTTACACAGCTCTATGGCATATAATTACCTGTCACACAGGTCTATGGTATATAATTACCTGTCATATAGCTCTACGGCATATAATTACCTGTCACATAGCTCTACGGCATATAATTACCTGTCATGTAGCTCTACGGCATATAATTACCTGTCACACAGCTCTACGGCATATAATTACCTGTCATATAGCTCTACGGCATATAATTACCTGTCACATAGCTCTACGGCATATAATTACCTGTCACATAGCTCTATGGTATATAATTACCTGTCACATAGCTCTACGGCATATAATTACCTGTCACATAGCTCTACGGTATATAATTACCTGTCACATAGCTCTATAGCATATAATTACCTGTCATATAGCTCTACGGCATATAATTACCTGTCACATAGCTCTACGGCATATAATTACCTGTCACATAGCTCTATGGCATATAATTACCTGTCACATAGCTCTATGGTATATAATTACCTGTAATATAGCTCTATGGTATATAATTACCTGTCATATAGCTCTACGGCATATAATTACCTGTCACATAGCTCTACGGCATATAATTACCTCTCATATAGCTCTATGGTATATAATTACCTGTCACACAGCTCTACAGTATATAATTACCTGTCACATAGCTCTACGGCATATAATTACCTGTCACATAGCTCTACGGCATATAATTACCTCTCATATAGCTCTATGGTATATAATTACCTGTAATATAGCTCTATGGCATATAATTACCTGTCACATAGCTCTACGGCATATAATTACCTCTCATATAGCTCTATGGTATATAATTACCTGTAATATAGCTCTATGGTATATAATTACCTGTCACATAGCTCTATGGTATATAATTACCTGTCACATAGCTCTATGGTATATAATTACCTGTCACATAGCTCTATGGTATATAATTACCTGTCACATAGCTCTATGGCATATAATTACCTGTCACATAGCTCTATGGCATATAATTACCTGTCACATAGCTCTATGGCATATAATTACCTGTCACATAGCTCTATGGCATATAATTACCTGTCACATAGCTCTATGGTATATAATTACCTGTCACACAGCTGTATGGTATATAAGTACCTGTCACACAGCTCTATGGTATATAATTACCTGTCACACAGCTCTATGGCATATAATTACCTGTCACATAGCTCTATGGTATATAATTACCTGTCACACAGCTGTATGGTATATAATTACCTGTCACACAGGTCTATGGCATATAATTACCTGTCACACAGCTGTATGGCATATAATTACCTGTCACATAGCTCTATGGTATATAATTACCTGTCACATAGCTCTATGGCATATAATTACCTGTCACATAGATCTATAGCATATAATTACCTGTCACACAGCTCTATGGTATATAATTACCTGTCACACAGCTCTATGGTATATAATTACCTGTCACACAGCTGTATGGTATATAAGTAGCTGTCACTCAGCTCTAGGGCATATAATTACCTGTCACATAGCTCTATGGTATATAATTACCTGTCACATAGCTCTATGGTATATAATTACCTGTCACACAGCTGTATGGTATATAATTACCTGTCACACAGGTCTATGGTATATAATTACCTGTCACACAGCTCTATGGTATATAATTACCTGTCACATAGCTCTATGGTATATAATTACCTGTCACACAGCTGTATGGTATATAATTACCTGTCACACAGCTGTATGGTATATAATTACATGTCACATAGCTCTATGGTATATAATTACCTGTCACACAGCTGTATGGTATATAATTACATGTCACATAGCTCTATGGTATATAATTACCTGTCACACAGCTGTATGGTATATAATTACATGTCACATAGCTCTATGGTATATAATTACCTGTCACACAGCTGTATGGTATATAATTACCTGTCACATAGCTCTATGGTATATAATTACCTGTCACACAGCTGTATGGTATATAATTACCTGTCACACAGGTCTATGGTATATAATTACCTGTCACACAGCTCTATGGTATATAATTACCTGTCACACAGCTGTATGGTATATAATTACCTGTCACACAGCTGTATGGTATATAATTACCTGTCACACAGCTGTATGGTATATAATTACCTGTCACATAGCTCTATGGTATATAATTACCTGTCACACAGCTGTATGGTATATAATTACCTGTCACACAGCTGTATGGTATATAATTACCTGTCATATAGCTCTATGGTATATAATTACCTGTCACACAGCTGTATGGTATATAATTACCTGTCACACAGCTGTATGGTATATAATTACCTGTCACACAGCTCTATGGTATATAATTACCTGTCACATAGCTCTATGGTATATAATTACCTGTCACACAGCTCTATGGTATATAATTACCTGTCACACAGCTCTATGGTATATAATTACCTGTCACATAGCTCTATGGTATATAATTACCTGTCACATAGCTCTATGGTATATAATTACCTGTCACACAGCTCTATGGTATATAATTACCTGTCACATAGCTCTATGGTATATAAGTACCTGTCACACAGCTCTATGGTATATAATTACCTGTCACATAGCTCTATGGTATATAATTACCTGTCACATAGCTCTATGGTATATAATTACCTGTCACACAGCTCTATGGTATATAATTACCTGTCATATAGCTCTACGGCATATAATTACCTGTCACATAACTCTATGGTATATAATTACCTGTAATATAGCTCTATGGTATATAATTACCTGTCACATAGCTCTATGGTATATAATTACCTGTCACATAACTCTATGGCATATAATTACCTGTCACATAACTCTATGGCATATAATTACCTGTAATATAGCTCTATGGTATATAATTACCTGTCACATAGCTCTATGGTATATAATTACCTGTCACATAACTCTATGGTATATAATTACATGTCACATAGCTCTATGGTATATAATTACCTGTCACACAGCTCTACAGTATATAATTACCTGTCACACAGCTCTACAGTATATAATTACCTGTTACACAGGTCTATGGTATATAATTACCTGTCACATAGCTCTATGGTATATAATTACATGTCACATAGCTCTATGGTATATAATTACCTGTCACATAGCTCTATGGTATATAATTACCTGTCACATAACTCTATGGCATATAATTACCTGTAATATAGCTCTATGGTATATAATTACCTGTCACATAGCTCTATGGTATATAATTACCTGTCACATAGCTCTATGGTATATAATTACCTGTCACATAGCTCTATGGTATATAATTACCTGTCACATAGCTCTATGGTATATAATTACCTGTCACATAGCTCTATGGTATATAATTACCTGTCACATAACTCTATGGCATATAATTACCTGTAATATAGCTCTATGGTATATAATTACCTGTCACATAGCTCTATGGTATATAATTACCTGTCACATAGCTCTATGGTATATAATTACCTGTCACATAGCTCTATGGTATATAATTACCTGTCACATAGCTCTATGGTATATAATTACCTGTCACACAGCTGTATGGTATATAATTACCTGTCACACAGCTGTATGGTATATAATTACCTGTCACACAGCTCTATGGTATATAATTACCTGTCACATAGCTCTATGGTATATAATTACCTGTCACACAGCTCTATGGTATATAATTACCTGTCACACAGCTCTATGGTATATAATTACCTGTCACATAGCTCTATGGTATATAATTACCTGTCACATAGCTCTATGGTATATAATTACCTGTCACACAGCTCTATGGTATATAATTACCTGTCACATAGCTCTATGGTATATAAGTACCTGTCACACAGCTCTATGGTATATAATTACCTGTCACATAGCTCTATGGTATATAATTACCTGTCACATAGCTCTATGGTATATAATTACCTGTCACACAGCTCTATGGTATATAATTACCTGTCATATAGCTCTACGGCATATAATTACCTGTCACATAACTCTATGGTATATAATTACCTGTAATATAGCTCTATGGTATATAATTACCTGTCACATAGCTCTATGGTATATAATTACCTGTCACATAACTCTATGGCATATAATTACCTGTCACATAACTCTATGGCATATAATTACCTGTAATATAGCTCTATGGTATATAATTACCTGTCACATAGCTCTATGGTATATAATTACCTGTCACATAACTCTATGGTATATAATTACATGTCACATAGCTCTATGGTATATAATTACCTGTCACACAGCTCTACAGTATATAATTACCTGTCACACAGCTCTACAGTATATAATTACCTGTTACACAGGTCTATGGTATATAATTACCTGTCACATAGCTCTATGGTATATAATTACATGTCACATAGCTCTATGGTATATAATTACCTGTCACATAGCTCTATGGTATATAATTACCTGTCACATAACTCTATGGCATATAATTACCTGTAATATAGCTCTATGGTATATAATTACCTGTCACATAGCTCTATGGTATATAATTACCTGTCACATAGCTCTATGGTATATAATTACCTGTCACATAGCTCTATGGTATATAATTACCTGTCACATAGCTCTATGGTATATAATTACCTGTCACATAACTCTATGGCATATAATTACCTGTAATATAGCTCTATGGTATATAATTACCTGTCACATAGCTCTATGGTATATAATTACCTGTCACATAGCTCTATGGTATATAATTACCTGTCACATAGCTCTATGGTATATAATTACCTGTCACATAGCTCTACGGCATATAATTACCTGTCACATAGCTCTATGGTATATAATTACCTGTCATATAGCTCTACGGCATATAATTACCTGTCACATAGCTCTATGGTATATAATTACCTGTCACATAGCTCTATGGTATATAATTACCTGTCACACTGCTCTATGGCATATAATTACCTGTCACACAGCTGTATGGTATATAATTACCTGTCATATAGCTCTATGGTATATAATTACCTGTCACATAGCTCTATGGTATATAATTACCTGTCACACAGCTCTACAGTATATAATTACCTGTCACACAGGTCTATGGTATATAATTACCTGTCATATAGCTCTACGGTATATAATTACCTGTCACATAGCTCTATGGTATATAAGTACCTGTCACACAGCTCTATGGTATATAATTACCTGTCACATAGCTCTATGGTATATAATTACCTGTCACATAGCTCTATGGTATATAATTACCTGTCACATAGCTCTATGGTATATAATTACCTGTCACATAACTCTATGGTATATAATTACCTGTCACATAGCTCTATGGTATATAATTACCTGTCACATAGCTCTATGGTATATAAGTACCTGTCACACAGCTCTATGGTATATAATTACCTGTCACATAGCTCTATGGTATATAATTACCTGTCACATAGCTCTATGGTATATAATTACCTGTCACATAGCTCTATGGTATATAATTACCTGTCACATAGCTCTACAGCATATAATTACCTGTCACATAGCTCTATGGTATATAATTACCTGTCACATAGCTCTATGGTATATAATTACCTGTCACATAGCTCTATGGTATATAATTACCTGTCACATAGCTCTATGGTATATAATTACCTGTTGCACAGCTCTATGGTATATAAGTACCTGTCACACAGCTCTATGGCATATAATTACCTGTCACACAGCTGTATGGTATATAATTACCAGTCACATAGCTCTATGGTATATAATTACCTGTCACATAGCTCTATGGTATATAATTACCTGTCACATAGCTCTATGGTATATAATTACCTGTCACACAGCTGTATGGTATATAATTACCTGTCACATAGCTCTATGGTATATAATTACCTGTCACATAGCTCTATGGTATATAATTACCTGTCACACAGCTGTATGGTATATAATTACCTGTCACATAGCTCTATGGTATATAATTACCTGTCACATAGCTCTATGGTATATAATTACCTGTCACATAGCTCTATGGTATATAATTACCTGTCACACAGCTCTATGGTATATAATTACCTGTCACATAGCTCTATGGTATATAATTACCTGTCACATAGCTCTATGGTATATAATTACCTGTCACATAGCTCTATGGTATATAATTACCTGTCACATAGCTCTATGGTATATAATTACCTGTCACACAGCTCTATGGTATATAATTACCTGTCACATAGCTCTATGGTATATAAGTACCTGTCACACAGCTCTATGGTATATAATTACCTGTCACATAGCTCTATGGTATATAATTACCTGTCACATAGCTCTATGGTATATAATTACCTGTCACATAGCTCTATGGTATATAATTACCTGTCACACAGCTGTATGGTATATAAGTACCTATCACACAGCTCTATGGTATATAATTACCTGTCACACTTCTGTATGGTATATAATTACCTGTCACACAGCTCTATGGTATATAATTACCTATCACACAGCTCTATGGTATATAATTACCTGTCACATAGCTCTATGGTATAGAATTACCTGTCACACTGCTCTATGGCATATAATTACCTGTCACATAGCTCTATGGTATATAATTACCTGTCACATAGCTCTATGGTATATAATTACCTGTCACACAGCTCTATGGCATATAATTACCTGTCACACAGCTCTATGGCATATAATTACCTGTCACATAGCTCTATGGTATATAATTACCTGTCACACAACTCTACGGCATATAATTACCTGTCACATAGCTCTACAGTATATAATTACCTGTCACACAGCTCTATGGTATATAAGTACCTGTCACACAGCTCTATGGCATATAATTACCTGTCACATAGCTCTATGGTATATAATTACCTGTCACACTGCTCTATGGTATATAATTACCTGTCACATAGCTCTATGGTATATAATTACCTGTCACATAGCTCTATGGTATATAATTACCTGTCACATAGCTCTATGGTATATAATTACCTGTCACATAACTCTATGGTATATAATTACCTGTCATATAGCTCTATGGTATATAATTACCTGTCACATAGCTCTATGGTATATAATTACCTGTCACATAGCTCTACGGCATATAATTACCTGTCACATAGCTCTATGGTATATAATTACCTGTCACATAGCTCTATGGTATATAATTACCTGTCATATAGCTCTACGGCATATAATTACCTGTCATATAGCTCTACGGCATATAATTACCTGTCATATAGCTCTACGGCATATAATTACCTGTCATATAGCTCTATGGTATATAATTACCTGCCACATAGCTCTATGGCATATAATTACCTGTCACATAGCTCTATGGCATATAATTACCTGTCACATAGCTCTATGGCATATAATTACCTGTCACATAGCTCTATGGCATATAATTACCTGTCACATAGCTCTATGGCATATAATTACCTGTAATATAGCTCTACAGTATATAATTACCTGTAATATAGCTCTATGGTATATAATTATCTGTCACATAACTCTATGGTATATAATTACCTGTCACACAGCTCTACAGTATATAATTACCTGTCACATAGATCTATGGTATATAATTACCTGTCACATAACTCTATGGTATATAATTACCTGTCACATAGCTCTATGGCATATAATTACCTGTCACATAGCTCTATGGTATATAATTACCTGTCACATAGCTCTATGGCATATAATTACCTGTCACATAGCTCTATGGCATATAATTACCTGTCACATAGCTCTATGGTATATAATTACCTGTCACATAACTCTACGGCATATAATTACCTGTCACATAGCTCTATGGTATATAATTACCTGTCACATAGCTCTATGGCATACCATTTGCAGTATTATGAAAACAGAGGTTACAGTTTCACAATTATTACACAAAACATGTGTTTAATGCCTGTTTAAGAAATTGTGTGTGGGGGTGGGGGGGTGAACACACCTGTTTAGCCTGCGTCTGGTAGGACTATAGCTCAGACTGCTCTGGTATAATGAACAATGCTAATTGCACATAATATCACTTATAACAACAAGGATTTGCCCTACTAAAGTGTGCAGTGCTACAGAACCAATTGGCATTAGTGATGCAGGAAAATGCCTCTTAATGGAAATTTGGCCCCAAGTTGTAGAAATACAAAAATCCTAAGAGGGAATATTAATGCAGGAGTTAGTGAGTCATGTGTGTCACTCCAAGCATTTTTATTGGCTCTCATTGTGCTGCACTAATGGGTAAAACAGCAGTTGGCACGGTTTGTGTCACATTTTTGTTATGAACGGGGTCTGATGTGGGTATGTGACTGACACAGGGGCTGCAGGACCAGGGGTCTGATCTGAGGTGTGATGTGGGGATGTGACTGACACAGGGGTCTGATGTGAGGTCTGATGTGGGGATGTGACTGACACAGGGGCTGCAGGACCAGAGGTGTGATCTGAGGTGTGATGTGGGGATGTGACTGACACAGGGGCTGCAGGACCAGGGGTCTGATCTGAGGTGTGATGTGGGGATGTGACGGACACAGGGGCTGCAGGACCAGAGGTGTGATCTGAGGTGTGATGTGGGTATGTGACTGACACAGGGGCTGCAGGACCAGGGGTCTGATCTGAGGTGTGATGTGGGTATGTGACTGACACAGGGGCTGCAGGACCAGAGGTGTGATCTGAGGTGTGATGTGGGTATGTGACTGACACAGGGGCTGCAGGACCAGGGGTCTGATATGAGGTGTGATGTGGGGATGTGACAGATGGGGCTGCAGGACCAGGGGTCTGATCTGAGGTGTGATGTGGGGATGTGACTGACAAAGGGGCTGCAGGACCAGGGGTCTGATCTGAGGTCTGATGTGGGTATGTGACTGACAGAGGGGCTGCAGGACCAGGGGTCTGATCTGATGTGGGTATGTGACTGACACAGGGGCTGCAGGACCAGAGGTGTGATCTGAGGTGTGATGTGGGTATGTGACTGACACAGGGGCTGCAGGACCAGGGGTCTGATCTGAGGTGTGATGTGGGTATGTGACTGACACAGGGGCTGCAGGACCAGGGGTCTCATATGAGGTGTGATGTGGGGATGTGACAGATGGGGCTGCAGGACCAGGGGTCTGATCTGAGGTGTGATGTGGGGATGTGACTGACAGAGGGGCTGCAGGACCAGGGGTCTGATCTCAGGTGTGATGTGGGGATGTGACTGACAAAGGGGCTGCAGGACCAGGGGTCTGATCTGATGTGGGTATGTGACTGACACCGGGGGCTGCAGGACCAGGGGTCTGATCTGAGGTGTGATGTGGGTATGTGACTGACAGAGGGGCTGCAGGACCAGGGGTCTGATCTCAGGTGTGATGTGGGGATGTGACTGACAAAGGGGCTGCAGGACCAGGGGTCTGATCTGAGGTCTGATGTGGGTATGTGACTGACAGAGGGGCTGCAGGACCAGGGGTCTGATCTGAGGTGTGATGTGGGTATGTGACTGACACAGGGGCTGCAGGACCAGGGGTCTGATCTGAGGTGTGATGTGGGTATGTGACTGACACAGGGGCTGCAGGACCAGGGGTCTGATCTGAGGTCTGATGTGGGTATGTGACTGACAGAGGGGCTGCAGGACCAGGGGTCTGATCTGATGTGGGGATGTGACTGACAAAGGGGCTGCAGGACCAGGGGTCTGATCTGAGGTGTGATGTGGGTATGTGACTGACACAGGGGCTGCAGGACCAGGGATCTGATCTGATGTGGGTATGTGACTGACAGAGGGGCTGCAGGACCAGGGATCTGATCTGATGTGGGTATGTGACTGACAGAGGGGCTGCAGGACCAGGGATCTGATCTGATGTGGGTATGTGACTGACAGAGGGGCTGCAGGACCAGGGGTCTGATCTGATGTGGGTATGTGACTGACAGAGGGGCTGCAGGACCAGGGGTCTGATCTGATGTGGGTATGTGACTGACAGAGGGGCTGCAGGACCAGGGGTCTGATCTGAGGTGTGATGTGACTGACACAGGGGCTGCAGGACAAGGGGTCTGATCTCAGGTGTGATGTGGGGATGTGACTGACAAAGGGGCTGCAGGACCAGGGGTCTGATATGAGGTGTGATGTGACTGACTCAGGGACTGCAGGGCCATGGGTTTGAGCTGAGGTCTGATGTGGGTATGTGACTGACAGAGAGGGGTGCAGGGCCAGAGGTCTGATCTGAGGTGTGATGTTACTGACAGAGGGGCTGCAGGGCCTGAGGTGGGTATGTGGCTAACAGAGGGGCTGCAGTTCCAAGGGTCTGATCTGAGGCGTGATGTGGGTATGCGGCTAACAGAAGGGGCTGCAGGGTCAGGGGTCTGATCTGAGGTGGGTATGCGGCTAACAGAAGGGGCTGCAGGGTCAGGGGTCTGATCTGAGGTCTGATGTGGGTATGCGGCTAACAGAAGGGGCTGCAGGGTCTGATCTCAGGTCTGATGTGGGTATGTGGCTAACAGAAGGGGCTGCAGGGTCAGATCTGAGGTCTGATGTGGGTATGTGGCTAACAGAAGGGGCTGCAGGGTCAGATCTGAGGTGGGTATGTGGCTAACAGAAGGGGCTGCAGGGTTAAGGGTCTGATCTGAGGTCTGATGTGGGTATGCGGCTAACAGAAGGGGCTGCAGGATCAGATCTAAATAAACATTAATTTTTAAATCCTGATAAAAATGAGACTTAGATGCCAGGTCACTAAATAGCACTAATAAATGTTTGCTGCATTACACAACAAGCTAAATACCGACACCTGGTTTTACTGAAACCTTTATTCACAGAACAAGCAAAAACATTTACAAACAATTGTCCCAATATAAATATATAAAGTAATAAAAACAGAACAATACGTCAGACATTATAATATACAATGAATATGAAAAGGAGAAACATCCTCAGTGTCTAATGCTGTGGGTTCCTATAACATCACTACATGTTCTGAGGAAAGCTCAGTATTTGGCAGCAATAAACAGGAGATATGGATAAAACTGTAATTTGTAGCAATTAGTTTCATATATTCATGAGACGCGATATCACCCCCAACCCAAACATCAAAGTAAAAGTGTCCCAAGTTATATCCAACATCTATAGGATACTTCAGTTTTTTTTTATTATTATTATTATTATTATTAAAAAAAAAAAAAAAAAAAAAAAAAAAAACACAGTGTACCTTAACTCCCCATCATTTTAATTTGTTTTGAATAATCTATAAATGCTGAAGTGTATTGAAGTGTTCACAAATATTTCCTTTACCTTTATTTGGATGTTTCAAATAGCCAATTTTGCCTTTCCTAGCCCCACCTAAACACAAAATTTATATACTTAGGGATATAAAAATATAAAACTCCACATTTTTTTGTGGTTATTTAGACAAAGGATACCATTATAAAAAATAAAAATACTTCTAATTTACTTCTATTATAAACTCTGCTAGGAGTAAGCTTTTTGCACCCGTCAAGTTGCGCTCATACTTTTATTGAAAGTAACACTAAATAGATGCGTTCAAAATGCTGGCCTTCAAATTTCACAAATGCATTGACACATTCCCCCATAGAACATAGAAATCAATGGCGCAAGAAAAGTGGGAAAAAAAAAACCTAACAACCTACTTGCGCAAACCAGATCCCATTTTCTCAAAAGCGCTAACCCGACATAGAAATATGAATATTTTACATTGTTCACATAGAATGTTTTATTTATTCATCAACCCATATTTCTACAAATGTCTGATGGTATTTTAGTAAAACACACGGGAATATCTAATTTAAAAATACTTTAAACATTTCATATTCCAATGTTCTTCTGATAGGGGAATATGTTCTCAGTAAATACTTTTTTGAAAATGAATATTACATAAATATAATTTTACAGGTTTACAGCTACTTGAGTGTAACGGCTCCAATACATCGCTATCGGTCTCTCTATGTTAAAGCCATTTGCCTGCCATTTTTTCCCCTAACATTGAGGCCTCATATCTTTGAGCCCTTATAATATAAAACTTTTACGCAATTTTTTGGTTTACATTATGAGTAACTTTTAAATGTATTTTTGATGTCTTTTGCGACACTTTGAGTGTAACAGTAAACCAGAACTCTGAAGTTGCGCTATCCCGATGTGTGTTATATTCTATTGCATTCACGTTTACTTATAATATGCGCGCTACTTGCGACTGCGCAGACACAATAAACTTGTTATCACTCGCACGCAAGAGTTAGTGCGCCATTTGTATTCTGGCCCAATGTTTGCATTTTACTTTAGATGGAGGGGGGAAAAAAAAAAAAAAAATATTGGACTACAATATCCCTTTAAGGATTTTATAAATTAAAGGGATAGTAAACCCAAATGTTTTCTTTCATCATTCAGAAAGAGCAGCAATTTTAAGCAACTTTCTAATTTACTCCTATTATCAAATTTTCTTCGTTCTCTTTCTATCTTTATTTAAAAAAAGCAGAAATCGAAGCTAAGAAGCCAGACTATTTTTGGTTCAGACCATGGATAGCGCTTGCTGATTGGTGGCTATATTTAGCCACCAATCAGCAAGCACAACCCAGGTGCTGAACCAAAAATGAGCTGACTTCTAAGCTTACATTCTTGATTTTCAAATAAAGATAGCAAGAAAATGAAGTAAAAATTGATAAAATGAGTAAATTAGAAAGTTGCCTAAAATTGCTGCTCTTTCTGAATCATGAAAAAAATAAAAATGGCGTTTGCTATTCCTTTCAGCTATGACAGGGAGAACCTAGAAACTCTTTAAATAAGATTTTTACATCTATATACAGCCTTAGGGGCAGATAAGTGGCGAACTAACAGTTGTGCGCAAGCGATAGACATCATCACAGCTGTTTGCTCGTATCGGAAGTAGCGCGTGTATTACAAGTTAAAAGTAACGGCGATCACTTGAACGCAATTGAATGCGTGTTGGAATAGCACAACCTCAGAGCTCTGTTTAACTTATGCTTGAATAAAAAGTTCCACAAAACACTACAAAGTACAGTGACACTCATAGCACCACTGTCTAATAAAGTAGTAAACAAAAAATAAGTTAAGGGCTCAAAGATATGAGATCTCAGGTGTTAGAATTTAAAAAAAAAAAAAAACGCAGGCAAAGGGCTTTAAAACAAAGATACACACACACACAGTATACTCACACACACACACATAAATACACAAGTAGACATATATAAGTGCGTTGGAGCCTTTGCAGTCAAGTAGCTGAAAACATATAAAATCATGTTTATGCAATAGTTATTTTTAATAAAGTGTATAACTGTGTGTTTTCTCTCTCATATTCTCGTTACCAAAATACCATCAGATATAGAAATATTTGGTTTTAAATAAATAGAACATATCCTGCTATGTATAAATCATTGGAATGTGAAATATTCATATTTTCGTGTCAGGTTAGGGCAGTTGAGAAAACACGATCTTGCTCCATTGACTGCTATGGCGAATACGTTAAAGCTATAACAATATTTGAAGTTCAGCTTTTGCACCCATTGGATCAGCGTGCGAGCGAAACCTATTTACTTTTAACAAGAGTGCTTCCCGACATGCGCAAAAAGCTTACTTCTAGCAGGGTTAACACACGAGCAGGACCGATAAATAACGCTCCACTCATAATCTAGTCCTTAATTTAATCTGCACTGCCGTGTTCTATGGTGGGGATTTCTCCTCCCTCAGTTCTTTGTTTATATTTGAGTCATTAAGGAGACATGGATGTCAACATAAAAAAAAAAAAAAAAAAAAAAAAAAAAAAAGGAGCTAAAAGCAAAAATGTTTCTTTCACGATTCAAATGGAACAATCTTTAATCAACTTTCCAATTTACTTCTATTATCAAAGTCTTTGTTTTCCTGCTATCCTTTGTTGAAAAACAGGAGGCTAAGCTCAGGAGCGTGCACGTGTCTGCAGTTTAGCAAGAGAACTATTTCCTGTCATGTAGTGCTCCAGACATGTGCACGCTGCCTACCAAGATATTATTTTCAACAAAGAACAAGAGAACAAAATCACATTTGATAATAGGAGTTGGAAACCTTTTTTTAAAATTGTATTCTGAATCATGAAAGAAAAATAATGGGCTTCACGTCCCTTTAAAAGTTTTCATAGTTCAGATAACTAGTGCAATAGTAAAAGAAGGTTTCTAATTACATGATCACAATGTCCTTTGTTTTGTTCCCTAATTGAAGATCAAGAGTGCACGTGTCGCACGCTATATGGCAGCTACATACAATACAGTCTCCAAAATATACCGGTGCGCCTCACTTTACAGCGTTTCGCTAATACATCGCTTTGTGGAGCTGACGTTCAACCTCCAAGGATTTTGAAATAGTGTTGTACTCATCGTGCAAGAAAAGTGACTGGCACCATTTTGTTCGGCGCAGTTCACAGCATTACAGTGCGATCTGTGTCTCAGTGCTATAGTCTGGCAAATTGTACTCCAGTAATGGTTTTACAGGTACAGCATTTATAGAATACTGTAATGTGCTAGTGGTAAACTAAACTTAGTGCTATTGCACCTCTAATATAAGTCAGTGCAAACAAGTCTTATTGCACCTCTAATATAAGTCAGTGCAAACAAGTCTTATTGCACCTCTAATATAAGTCAGTGCAAACAAGTCTTATCGCACCTCTAATATAAGTCAGTGCAAGCAAGTCTTATTGCACCTCTAATATAAGTCAGTGCAAGCAAGTCTTATTGCACCTCTAATATAAGTCAATGCAAGAAAGTCTTATTGCACCTCTAATATAAGTCAGTGCAAACAAGTCTTATTGCACCTCTAATATAAGTCAGTGCAAGCAAGTCTTATTGCACCTCTAATATAAGTCAGTGCAAACAAGTCTTATTGCACCTCTAATATAAGTCAGTGCAAGCAAGTCTTATCGCACCTCTAATATAAGTCAGTGCAAGCAAGTCTTATCGCACCTCTAATATAAGTCAATGCAAGCAAGTCTTATTGCACCTCTAATATAAGTCAGTGCAAACAAGTCTTATCGCACCTCTAATATAAGTCAGAGCAAACAAGTCTTATTGCACCTCTAATATAAGTCAGTGCAAACAAGTCTTATCGCACCTCTAATATAAGTCAGAGCAAACAAGTCTTATTGCACCTCTAATATAAGTCAGTGCAAACAAGTCTTAAACACACTGAAAGCTAAAACTGCCTTGTTTCACTTTACAGCGGCGCTCTGGTCCCTAACCCGCTGTATAAGTGAGGTATACAGAATGCACATTCCTGAACCTATACAAATTGCTGCCATTATTTATTGCATAAGTCTATTTTACAAAAAGAACCTGCAATGCTCTCTGCTTAGTGCAGTGCACAAGCACTTTTGCCTCAGGCCTGTAATGGGTTAGAAGTCTATTAACCCCTTCCCGGCCGAACTTATTTGTCTACATCAGAACAAAGTTCCAATGTAAAGAAATAAGTTAAAAAGTGAAATCTCGCGATCGCGTGATTTCAATGATGGGATTGTGTCTGGGGGGAGTGAATATGACGCTAGACACGCCCTCCAGTCCACGTTCCCATTCGGGAAGCGATTTTGGCTTTAGTACAGACCAAAGGCTAGGACGTTCTATGCCGTCCTAAGGGCGTTAAAACCCAGTGCAGTTAGGACGGCATAGAACGTCTTAAGGGCGGGAAGGGGTTAGAGGAAAAAAAAAAACCAAACTATTTTAGATTTTGTTTCAACACCATAATCACTCAAACCTGTATCAAAGACAAAAGAAACCCTTTAAATAGAAGATCCCTGAGAGAAATATATTTATTTGCTATACTTCACATAAACGCACATAATAAAAAATATAAAATATCTATAAAAAGATAATTCCATTGCCTGAAGGGATGCACCTTCCATAAATACACCAATATTTATTACATTCTGAGTGTGAAAAAAACCTGCTGCTATTTCCCAGATGTATTTATAAATATAAAACAAAAATAGTAAAACAACGCAAAGTGCTGCTAAGTCTTTCAGATGCAATACAAAAAGATCTCTCCTTGGTATTGGTCACTATAGATACTAAGTGAAATAATGTTCATAAACCGTTTCTCATGACAAAGAGAAACTTAGCACCTTATATACCGTGTGCAGGTAACGGTTAGCTATAAAGATGCAAACAAGGTCTTTAGTAACAGGTTGTGAAGATCTTTCATTTTGTGCAAAATAAAGTCAAAAAAGATCCAAGATATATTTCAGTTGAAAGGTAAAAAAAACACACAAAAAAACACACAAAAGTAACCACTGAAATAAGACAATGGGACATATCCGGCATGTAACATTATAAACCCAGATCTGGAGGAGAAGATTTTGGATCACAGGATGAAATGATTGTGTTCAAGTAAAGCCATAAAAATCTGCGCTGGAGTTTCGGTGATGAGCTGAAGTTGCACGTGATCCACGTGTGGTCGTCTTGCCATGTAAACATTCTTTACACCTAATAAAACAGACATGACTCAGGTTAGTGAAAAGCTTCTGTAAGTGGAGGGAAAACACAAACATTTCAATTTAGTAAAAATTTAAACTGGGTTTTTCAACAAAATTTTCATACACAATTTAAATAATCACAGCTTGTTCTAATGTGGATAAACATTGTGTGCTTAAAGGGATACAAACCCCACATTTGTTCATTCATGATTTAGATACAGCATGCAACATAGTCACCAATCAACAAGCACTACCAAGGTGCTGAACACCAAAAATTGCCCAGCTTCTAAGCTTACATTCCTGCTTTTTCAAATAAAGATACCAAGAGAATGAAGAAAAAAATTGATAATAGGAGTAAATTAGAAAGTGGCTTAAAATAGCATGCTCGGATTTATTTATTTATTAAAATATGTGGGTTTAATATCCCTTTAAATGGACATTAAACACTTTCAGATGGCAATATAAAATATTTATATAAAATGTCTGCAATATACTTTATTTATTTTGTCCCCCTTTCCTGTAATTCCATTCTGATAATTTCAGTTCCTGTTAGACATGGAAGTGCAAAACACTGTTATAAATAGGTCACTAGAGTGTGCAGCCAATGGCTGTGTGGAATATAGCTGTCCCTAATTGGCCACAGCAGAGAAGGTAACCTAAGTTACAAAATGGCAGCTTCCATTGTTTTTTACCGAGAGGCTATGCTGTCCCACTGCCACTGGTTTACCGAGAGGCTATGCTGTCCCACTGCCACTGGTTTACCGAGAGGCTATGCTGTCCCACTGCCACTGGTTTACCGAGAGGCTATGCTGTCCCACTGCCACTGGTTTACCGAGAGGCTATGCTGTCCCACTGCCACTGGTTTACCGAGAGGCTATGCTGTCCCACTGCCACTGGTTTACTGAGAGGATATGATCACTGCAGGTGCAAATATCAACAAACGTAGCCACAAGTTAAGGTTTGCCATTTTGGGAATACGGTTAAAAAAAAAAGGGGAGGACAGTTTACTGTAACCATTACTTCCCTTTTAATGTGTTTCCAATAATCAATTTTGTGGCTATTATTTGTCTTTTGAAATACCTGATTTTCCTAGTTATAAGAACCACCTATACTGAACATTTAATCACTGCAGTATTGTTACAGAAAAGCTTTGGTGGATGGGAAAGATGGCTTTTCCATAGCAATATTACAGCTGCTGTCAAGGGGACATTTCCACCAAGAAACAAGTTATTTGAGTATAATAGGAATTAACCCCTCGATGCAAAGACAGCTCAAGAAACTTCCAGAGTCCATTAAACATTGTTTAAAGGAGCACTAAATACAGCAGATTTGCATAATCAACAAACACATGATAAAAAGACAATGCAATAGCACTTAGGGGTAGATTTACCATAGGTCAAGCAGACAGGATTCTGGTAAAATGCTTGGGCAATGCTGCCCCCTGCACACTGGCAGCCAATCATCAGATCAGGATTATTTCAGTCCGCCACCTAAAAGGTTTTTACGACCGCTGCTTCAACTTCTGTTTCAGGCGAGCCGGAAGAAGCAGCATCTGCTGATTGGTAAATCTACCCCTTAGTCTGAACTTCACACGAGTAGATTTTTTCTGATCATTTTCAAAGTTATGTCTATTTCTCTTCCTCCTGTATCATGTGACAGCCATCAGCCAATCACAAATGCATATACGTATATTCTGTGAATTCCTGCACATGCTCAGTAGGAGCTGGTAACCAAAAAAAAAAAAAAAAAAAATAGTAAATATAAAAAGACAAATTTTGTTAATGGACGTAAATAGGAAAGATGTTTTAAATTGCTGCTGTATCTGAATCATGAAAGTGAAATTTTGACTTGAGTGTTCTTTAAGTCAGCGTTTCTAAATCTTCATGTAGCGAGCACCCTACACACATATAATTGCCATTAGTACCCCAACTGCAACACAAATATTAGGTTTAAAAAAAAAAAACCAAACAAAACCACACACCCACACTACAACGTAACGAATAAACGTGCTACGCATGCACACAAGGCTCGCTACGTGATCTCCCTGCCAAAAGGATGTGGCTCTACGGGAAAACTCCTGGTATCCCAGCAGGTCAATCAGGCACTAACTGTGCTGAAATCTCAGTCAGTGCCATGCACCTAGTAACACTTCTGGCTGCCACGCTGAAGGCTCACTCAGTGCCATGCACCTAGTAACGCTTCTAGCTGCCGCGCTGAAGGCTCACTCAGTGCCATGCACCTAGTAACGCTTCTGGCTCAGTCAGTGCCATGCACCTAGTAACGCTTCTGGCTGCCGCGCTGAAGGCTCACTCAGTGCCATGCACCTAATAACGCTTCTGGCTGCCACGCTGAGGGCTCACTCAGTGCCATGCACCTAGTAATGCATCTGGCTGCCGCGCTGAAGGCTCACTCAGTGCCATGCACCTAGTAACGCTTCTGGCTCACTCAGTGCCATGCACCTAGTAACGCTTCTGGCTGCCATGCTGAGGGCTCACTCAGTGCCATGCACCTAGTAACGCTTCTGGCTGCCACGCTGAGGGCTCACTCAGTGCCATGCACCTAGTAATGCATCTGGCTGCCACGCTAAAGGCTCACTCAGTGCCATGCACCTAGTAACGCTTCTGGCTGCCACGCTGAGGGCTCACTCAGTGCCATGCACCTAGTAACGCTTCTGGCTGCCACGCTGAGGGCTCACTCAGTGCCATGCACCTAGTAATGCATCTGGCTGCCGCGCTGAAGGCTCACTCAGTGCCATGCACCTAGTAACGCTTCTGGCTCACTCAGTGCCATGCACCTAGTAACGCTTCTGGCTCACTCAGTGCCATGCACCTAGTAACGCTTCTGGCTCACTCAGTGCCATGCACCTAGTAACGCTTCTGGCTGCCGCGCTGAAGGCTCACTCAGTGCCATGCACCTAGTAACGCTTCTGGCTGCCGCGCTGAAGGCTCACTCAGTGCCATGCACCTAGTAACGCTTCTGGCTGCCGCGCTGAAGGCTCACTCAGTGCCATGCACCTAATAACGCTTCTGGCTGCCACGCTGAGGGCTCACTCAGTGCCATGCACCTAGTAACGCTTCTGGCTGCCGCGCTGAGGGCTCACTCAGTGCCATGCACCTAGTAACGCTTCTGGCTGCCGCGCTGAGGGCTCACTCAGTGCCATGCACCTAGTAACGCTTCTGGCTGCCGCGCTGAGGGCTCACTCAGTGCCATGCACCTAGTAACGCTGCTGGCTGCCGCGCTGAGGGCTCACTCAGTGCCATGCACCCAGTAACGCTGCTGGCTGCCGCGCTGAGGGCTCACTCAGTGCCATGCACCCAGTAACGCTGCTGGCTGCCGCGCTGAGGGCTCACTCAGTGCCATGCACCCAGTAACGCTTCTGGCTGCCGCGCTGAAGGCTCACTCAGTGCCATGCACCTAGTAACGCTTCTGGCTGCCGCGCTGAAGGCTCACTCAGTGCCATGCACCTAGTAACGCTTCTGGCTGCCGCGCTGAAGGCTCACTCAGTGCCATGCACCTAGTAAGGCTTCTGGCTGCCACGCTAAAGGCTCACTCAGTGCCATGCACCTAGTAACGCTTCTGGCTGCCGCGCTGAAGGCTCACTCAGTGCCATGCACCTTGTAACACATCTGGCTGCCGTGCTGAAGGCTCACTCAATGCCATGCACCTAGTAACACATCTGGCTGCCGTGCTGAAGGCTCACTCAGTGCCATGCACCCAGTAACGCTTCTGGCTGCCGCGCTGAAGGCTCACTCAGTGCCATGCACCTAGTAAGGCTTCTGGCTGCCGCGCTGAAGGCTCACTCAGTGCCATGCACCTAGTAAGGCTTCTGGCTGCCGCGTTGAGGGCTCACTCAGTGCCATGCACCTAGTAAGGCTTCTGGCTGCCACGCTAAAGGCTCACTCAGTACCATGCACCTAGTAACACATCTGGCTGCCGTGCTGAAGACTCACTCAGTGCCATGCACCTAGTAACGCTTCTGGCTGCCGCGCTGAAGGCTCACTCAGTGCCATGCACCTAGTAAGGCTTCTGGCTGCCGCGCTGAAGGCTCACTCAATGCCATGCACCTAGTAACGCTTCTGGCTGCCACGCTAAAGGCTCACTCAGTACCATGCACCTAGTAAGGCTTCTGGCTGCCGCGCTGAAGGCACACTCAATGCCATGCACCTAGTAACACATCTGGCTGCCGTGCTGAAGGCTCACTCAGTGTAATGCAGAGCGGTGTCACCAGAAGTGATGCAGTTCAGCATTCTTATGAGGTCCTGGAGAATTTTAGAACACCAGCACAGATACATTTTGTATAAAAATGTATATATGAGCTACAGATTTGACTGACAAAGCAGATTTCTAACTCCAGCTAGACATTTTATAGCACAGGGACAGTTTACAAACTCACAGTTTAATGCGCCAATAAGAAAAAAGGCTGTACATACTAATATATATCTGCAAAATAAAAAAAGGGGACATGGAACACCATTTTTTTTGCTTAGTGGTTCATATTGAGCAGCAATTTTAAATAATTTTCCAATTTATTTCTATTATTTAATTGGTTTTGTTCTCAGAGTTCAAAAGTTTACCTAGGTAGGTGTAGAAGCTGCCGATTGGTGGCCGCACATATGTCAAGCTCCCAGTAGTGCATTGGATACCAAGAGTATTATGCAAATCAGATAATATTAGGTGCTTTTTAAAAAAAAAAAAAAAAAAGGGGGGGGGGAAGAACTTTCTATCTTAATTAGGAATGGGGGAAAAATATAATGGTTTAATTTCCCTTTAACTGTAAACACTATTTGTTAGTCCTTCTGGTTGTCACTGGCTGGGAGGGGCACAACTTGCGTGCAATTAACAACGTCCCACCCCTGTTATTTTGTTTCATTCACTGAGCGGTAGAACCTGATTTGCCAGTGTCATTTACCAACAAGCTTTGTGCAGAAATATTCTGTTTTAAGTAAATACAAACAGGAACTAAAGAAAAACTGGATCTTCTGGTTCCTAAATCCATTCAGCATATTGTCCTCCTCAATATAATGTAGCTACTTCTTTAAGAGTAAAAAATAAAACAAACAAAAAAAAAAAAAAAAAGCAAAAACACACACTTTTATGATTTAGTTAACTTCTATTAATTAAAAAAACTCTTTAGAATTCTACCACCTCTGGTTTAGTTAAACAGGAAATACTATTAATATTTATCTGTCAGAAGTAAAAGACCTTTCTGCTGATTAAACCATTACAAATGTGCAATTGGCTGTGATCAGCTCAGCTGGAAGAAATCCTGAAATAGATTACACAAATTGATCTGGGGTAATCACATTGAACCCTCCCTGATCTGTCTCTGGAAGGCTGAGGGGTTCTGCATAGACAGCCACAGGAAAAGGTTATAGGTTTAAATGCAAATTGTACTTTCATGGTTAGGACAGAGCATGCAATTCTATTATCAATTGTTCTTCATTTGCCTTTGTTTGAAAGCATACCCAGGTAGGTAGCAGTGCACTACTGGTAGCAAGCTGCTGATTGGTGGCTACATACACGTCTCTAGACATTGGCTGATTTCATGTGTAAAGCTAGCTCCCAGTAGTGCATTGCTGCTCTGAAACCAGTAATCTCTCTTTCAGGATGGAGATAGATCACACAATGTAATAAGGAGCAGCAATGCACTATATGTTCCTCCTTGCTTACCCTGAAGCATGTGTAACTCATTAGTGTCCAAGAAAACATGGCTGAGATGGCAACCATAACTGGGAGCTAGCTGAACACAATGAGCAAGCCAATGACAAAAGGCATATATGTGAAGCCACCAATCATCAGCGCATTGTGGCTCTTCACTCTATAGGTATAATTTAAAAAAAAAAAAAAAAAAACGGTACCAAGAAAATGCAGCAAATTAGTTAATAGAAGTAAATTGGAAAGTTGTTTAAGATTGTATGTTCTACCTCTGAATCATAAAACAAGACATCTGGGTTTCCTGTCTATTAAAAAAAAAAACTGTATAGTGACCCCACTGCAGGGGGTTAAACATAATAATATGCAATAATAAAATGCACTAATATCTATTGCAGTGTAATGGGGGGTGCTGTTATTGGGCTTCTCACACCTACAATCAGAACTACTGTTTTAAGTTACTCCCTATTAGCCCCTCTGTAATTTACATCTAAGGAGCACATCATAGGGGATATTTTATTGCAACCCAGAGGAGGTGGGGGACAAAATCTGTCATAATTATGGGACTGGGGCAGCCTTGTATTTCAGATGGGGGTTCCTCATGTTGGTGGATGTGTATAGTGTCTACAACTGAATGGCACAGAAATGACTCACCGGGTACTCAGAGCCCTCAGACCAGCCTCTCCTCCATCTCCTGAACACAAACCACCAGCTGGGTGTCCGGACTAGGCAAAGGGTTCATCTCCAAGTGTTTGTCCTTCAGATTCTGGGTGTTAAAGCCCCCGTTTATGAAAATAGCTGGACTTCCGATTTCGGGTACCCCTGACTGATTTGCGGTACTGTGGGTCTCCATAGTTAAAACTTTCCTCCTACCCCTCTTGGAGAACCTCTCGGAGAACTTCCTAGCTAACTGCACCAAGCTGCTCTTCTTGGGCTCAGCGGGCAGGTCCATCAGCAACTCCTCCATAGATACCTCTAGGTTAAATGAATACCATGCCAGCCACCACAGAAGGCTGAAGAACACCAGAATTCCACCGCTGAAGATCAGAAACTCCCCGAAGCTCCTGCCGTCCTTCTCCAAGTTCACAAAGACACCGACCAGGATCAGGCTGAGCCCTCCTATGTCAAAGGCAATAGCTAGGAGAAACAGGACCGGACAGCGAGCCAACAACCGATGCTTGCCCATGATGGTCAGCTCCAAACTAGCTCTGGCAGAGGATCTGCTGGTCAACAGGGGAGGCAACCTGGGAAATGACCCCACCCACAGCTACTCACCTGGGAAGGTAAAGCACCTGGATCCGCCCAGTCAGTTGGAAGAGATACATTTATGTCACCATGTAGCCACCCATCTGGGAGGTCTTTTCACCCTAAACCCTCCCCTATCACTAACTTGGGAATGCAAAGCACAAGGAGGTTCTCTTATTCTTAGCCCTGCAACCAGAACTCACCTCGGAAGGATATAGCACCTGAACACGAGGGTCACCACCAGCTTGGGGTATCTACCCATTCTGAGCCCCATCATTAACCTGGGGGTAGTAAAGCAGTCACGGCCACTCACCTACCACACGTACTCGCCAAGGGTAACCAATGTATAAGGATCCGCATAAACACAGCTAGCCCCGCCCCCAGGGAGTTACCTGCCCGGATAGCACGGCGTTGCTGCAGTGCTGTTTTGCATATTTTAAGGAAAAGATTCTGAGAGTTTCCTATTTTGTGTAAGTTTTGTACTGAGAGGGTGTGGGGCCCTGCTCATTGTCTCCACCAGGTCACAGCTGCTTCCTCATTGCAGAACCTTAAAGCTGACAGGTTTGTCCTTAGGGTATGGGCACGGGGTCAGAGAAGGTGTTTATGGCACCTGGAGGTGACGAGCACATTTGTATTCCTTATAGTACACAGGGGCGGGGCAAACAGAAGAAGGGGAATAGGAGGCTTGTGCTGAGGGGCCTCACAAATTTGTTATGGTCAGGGCCCCTTTGTGTTACAGATTTATCTATTATACATTCAGCTTGTAAGCCACAGTCTCACAATTTACAAGTAGTACGCTATATAGTAAGCTCCTTGTTACAGACACATTTAATATAAAGCTAGATAGTAAACTTTTTGTAGCATAATCATCTAATATGCATATAGATAGTAAGCTCCTTGTAACTTAATCATCTAATATGCAAGTAGATTGTAAGATCCTTGTAACATAATAATCTAATATGCAAGTAGATTGTAAGCTCCTTGTAACAAACATTTAATATACAAGTAGATTATAAGCGCCTTGTCACAGATTCATCTATTATACAAATATATTGTAAGCTCCTTGTTACAGACACAATTATTATACAAATAGATTGTAAGCTCCTTGTTACAGACTCATTTATTATACAAATAGATTGTAAGCTCATTGTCACAGACACATTTATTATACAAATAGATTGTAAGCTCCTTGTTACAGACACAATTATTATACAAATAGATTGTAAGCTCCTTGTTAGACTCATTTATTATACAAATAGATTGTAAGCTCCTTGTTACAGACTCATTTATTATACAAATAGATTGTAAGCTCCTTGTCAGACTCATCTATTATTCAAGTATTTTGTAAGCTCCTTGTTACAGACTCATTTATTTTACAAATAGAATGTAAGCTCCTTGTTAGACTCATTTATTATACAAATAGATTGTAAGCTCCTTGTTACAGACACAATTATTATACAAATAGATTGTAAGCTTCTTGTTACATACACATTTATTATACAAATAGATTGTAAGCTCCTTGTTAGACTCATTTATTATACAAATAGATTGTAAGCTCCTTGTTACAGACACAATCATTATACAAATAGATTGTAAGCTCCTTGTTACAGACTCATTTATTATACAAATAGATTGTAAGCTCATTGTCACAGACACATTTATTATACAAATAGATTGTAAGCTCCTTGTTACAGACACAATTATTATACAAATAGATTGTAAGCTCCTTGTTACAGACTCATTTATTATACAAATAGATTGTAAGCTCCTTGTTACAGACTCATTTATTATACAAATAGATTGTAAGCTCCTTGTCACAGACACATTTATTATACAAATAGATTGTAAGCTCCTTGTTACAGACTCATTTATTATACAAATAGATTGTAAGCTCCTTATATATATATATATAAAATAAAAAAACGTTGACCTGCCATTGCCTGCACTGATATCATGTGAGTGTGACATGATGCTTTACTAGTGTCTCTGACTACAGGAGTTAGTGTTTCTGTTTTACCCATTGGTGTTTGTATGTGACTGTGTGTGTATTTATTTATGTATGTGACTGTATGTGTATGTGACTGTATGTGTATGTATGTATGTGACTGTGTGTGTATGTGACTGTATGTGTATGTATGTATGTGACTGTGTGTGTATGTGTATGTATGTATGTGACTGTATGTGTATGTATGTGACTATGTGTATGTATGTATGTGACTGTGTGTATTTATGCATGTGTGTGTATGTATGTGACTGTGTGTGTATGTATGTGACTGTGTGTATTTATGTATGTGTATGTATGTGACTGTGTGTATTTATGCATGTGTGTATGTATGTGACTGTATGTATGTATGTGACTGTATGTGACTGTGTGTGTATGCATGTGACTGTGTGTATTTATGCATGTGTGTATGTATGTATGTGACTGTATGTATGTGACTGTGACTGTGTGTATTTATGCATGTGTGTATGTGTGTGTATTTGTGTGTATGTATGTATGTGACTGTGTGTATTTATGCAAGTGTGTATGTATGTGACTGTGTGTGTATTTATGCATGTGTGTGTATGTGACTGTATGTATATGTATGTGACTGTGTGTGTGTATGTATGTGACTGTGTGTATTTATGCATGTGTGTATGTATGTATGTGTCTGTGTGTATATTTGTGTGTGTATGTATATATGTGAATGTGTGTGTGTATTTATATGTGTATGTATGTGACTGTATGTGTATTTATGCATGTATGTGTCTGTGTGTGTATTTGTGTATGTATGTGACTGTATGTGTATTTATGCATGTGTGTGTATTTATGCATGTGTGTGTATGTATGTATGTTACTGTGTGTGTATTTATATGTGTGTGTATCTATGTATGTGACTGTGTGTGTATTTATGCGTGTGTGTGCATGTATGTGACTGTGTGTGTATGTATGTGACTGTGTGTGTATTTATGCATGTATGTATGTATGTATGTATGTGTGTATGTTTGTGGAACCAGCAAATTACAGACCTTAGATTCTTGCACCTGGGCCCTGTGAATTCTAGTTACGCCTCTGCGTGATACTACTGGTCACATGATACTACTGAATTGTAAATTGTACACGGCAGGGTCACATGATACTACTAGATTGTAAATTGTACACGGCAGGGTCACATGATACTACTAGATTATAAATTGTATACAGCAGGGTCACATGATACTACTGGATTGTAAATTGTACACAGCAGGGTCACATGATACTACTGGATTGTAAATTGCACACAGCAGGGTCACATGATACTACTCACGTATACAACCCCAACTGTCCCGATTTTCGCGGGACAGTCCCGATTTTAGGGGTCTGTCCCCCTGTCCCGGGTTGCTAGCCATCTGTCCCGATTTGCTCCAGGCATTAAAAAAAATTCTGTTGGTCCCATACTCAGAAGCAGCTGGATTTGCTCTGACATAGTTAGATACCTGTTATATTCCCTGTAGAAAAGGAATGGTGTGTGGGTTAAGCAGAGTAACAAGGCTGTATACACTCTGACCACGGGTAATGGTGACCTCTCTAACCTACCTCTGGTAGTGATGATGTCTAACCCCTGGTGATAATACTAGCATGCCTTCAGTTTTATACAATGAGCAGTGCTAATACCAGGGAAACGAACAGTGGCAGCCGCAGACTGCCAGCTAATGTGCTTGCCAACCCCAGGACCCCATACAATGAATTACAGATACCCATATATGATGTAGTGTGTGTGCCTATCTGTATCCATAACTGTGTGTGTGTATCTGTATGTATAAGTTTATGCTATGTAGTGTGTGTGTCTGCATGTATAAATGTAAGCTATGTAGTGTGTGTGTATCTGCATGTATAAGTGTATGATATGTAGTGTGTGTATCTGCATGTGTAAGTGTATACTATGTAGTGTGTGTGTGTATCTGCATGTATAAGTGTATGATATGTAGTGTGTGTATCTGTGTATGCTATGTAGTGTGTGTGTATCTGCATGTATAAGTGTATGCTATGTAGTGTGTGTGTGTGTGTGTGTGTCTGCATGTATAAGTGTATACTATGTAGTGTGTAGTGTCTGTGTACCTTCATGTATAAGTGTATGCTATATAACGTGTGTGTGTATCTGCCTGTATAAGTGTATGCTATGTAGTGTGTGTGTATCTGCATGTATAAGTGTATGCTATATAACGTGTGTGTATCTGCCTGTATAAGTGTATGCTATATAACGTGTGTGTATCTGCCTGTATAAGTGTATGCTATATAACGTGTGTGTATCTGCCTGTGTAAGTGTATGCTATGTAGTGTGTGTGTATCTGCATGTATAAGTGTATACTATGTAGTGTGTGTGTGTGTGTGTGTGTATCTGCATGTGTAAGTGTATGCTATGTAGTGTGTGTGTATCTGCATGTGTAAGTGTATGCTATGTAGTGTGTGTGTATCTGCATGTATAAGTGTATGCTATGTAGTGTGTGTGTATCTGCATGTGTAAGTGTATGCTATGTAGTGTGCTACTGTGAATTTTTGCTGACTTTAAAGGCCAAAATCTAGAATATTAATGGGGAATGCAGAGAGCAGTTTTAAAGAATTTATTATTAAATGTCCAATTAAGATAAAAATATTTAGCAAGGTCTTTGCAAAGGCTTATTAAATACATAGCTCACATAGCCATTCCAGTGTTTGATTTGCTGCCTGTGTATTAAAATATATGACTTTATTTAGAATTTTATTTATATTACTTTGGTCTTATGATTTTTTAAGCCCCGCCCACCACATTTCAATTTTTTGCCGGGGGGTGGGGGGGTGTCCCTCTTTTGAATTTTGAAATTTTGGGAGGTATGCTACTGGATTGTAAATTTTACACAACAGAGTTGCATGATACTACTGGATTGTAAATTGTACACGGCAGGGTCACATGATACTACTGGTTTGTAAATTGTACACAGCAGGGTCACATGATACTACTGGATTGTAAATTGTATACAGCAGGGTCACATGATACTACTGGATTGTAAATTGTATACAGCAGGGTCACATGATACTACTGGATTGTAAATTATATGGTCCCATACTCAGAAGCAGCTGGATTTGCTCTGACATAGTTAGATACCTGTTATAGTCCCTGTAGAAAAGGAATGGTGTGTGGGTTAAGCAGAGTAACAAGGCTGTATACACTCTGACCACGGGTAATGGTGACCTCTCTAACCTACCTCTGGTAGTGATGATGTCTAACCCCTGGTGATAATACTAGCATGCCTTCAGTTTTATACAATGAGCAGTGCTAATACCAGGGTAACGAACAGTGGCAGCCGCAGACTGCCAGCTAATGTGCTTGCCAACCCCAGGACCCCATACAATGAATTACAGATACCCATATATGATGTAGTGTGTGTGTCTATCTGTATCCATAACTGTGTGTGTGTATCTGTATGTATAAGTTTATGCTATGTAGTGTGTGTGTCTGCATGTATAAATGTAAGCTATGTAGTGTGTGTATGTGTATCTGCATGTATAAGTGTATGCTATGTAGTGTGTGTGTGTGTGTCTGCATGTATAAGTGTATACTATGTAGTGTGTAGTGTCTGTGTACCTTCATGTATAAGTGTATGCTATATAACGTGTGTGTGTATCTGCCTGTATAAGTGTATGCTATGTAGTGTGTGTGTGTATCTGCATGTATAAGTGTATACTATGTAGTGTGTGTGTGTATCTGCATGTGTAAGTGTATGCTATGTAGTGTGTGTGTATCTTCGTGTGTAAGTGTATGCTATGTAGTGTGTGTGTATCTGCATGTGTAAGTGAATGCTATGTAGTGTGTGTATCTGCATGTGTAAGTGTATGCTATGTACTTTGTGTGTGTATCTGCATGTGTAAGTGTATGCTATGTAGTGTGTGTGTGTATCTGCATGTGTACGTGTATACTATGTAGTGTGTGTGTATCTGCATGTGTAAGTGTATGCTATGTAGTGTGTGTGTATCTGCATGTGTAAGTGTATACTATGTAGTGTGTGTGTATCTGAATGTATAAGTGTATACTATGTAGTGTGTGTGTATCTGCATGTGTAAGTGTATGCTATGTAGTGTGTGTGTGTATCTGAATGTATAAGTGTATGCTATGTAGTGTGTGTGTATCTGCATGTGTAAGTGTATGCTATGTAGTGTGTGTGTATCTGCATGTGTAAGTGTATGCTATGTAGTGTGTGTGTATCTGCATGTGTAAGTGTATGCTATGTAGTGTGTGTGTATCTGCATGTGTAAGTGTATGCTATGTAGTGTGTGTGTATCTGCATGTGTAAGTGTATGCTATGTAGTGTGTGTGTATCTGCATGTGTAAGTGTATGCTATGTAGTGTGTGTGTATCTGCATGTGTAAGTGTATGCTATGTAGTGTGTGTGTATCTGCATGTGTAAGTGTATGCTATGTAGTGTGTGTGTATCTGCATGTGTAAGTGTATGATATGTAGTGTGTGTGTGTATCTGCATGTGTAAGTGTATGCTATGTAGTGTGCTACTGTGAATTTTTGCTGACTTTAAAGGTCAAAATCTAGAATATTAATGGGGAATGCAGAGAGCAGTTTTAAAGAATTTATTATTAAATGTCCAATTAAGATAAAAATATTTAGCAAGGTCTTTGCAAAGGCTTATTAAATACATAGCTCACATAGCCATACCAGTGTTTGATAAGGTCTAAACCCCCTATTCCGTCCTCCAAACTGTCTTAGCTTATCTAAATAAATAAGACAACACACACCATTGTTGGGAGAAAAAGGACCGGTCACGGTCCACGTTTATTAAATAAACGCTTTAACTAGTGCCTAAGCGTTACTCTAATTACGCCTAGGCACTTAATCAACCTATCATCAAAAACTTGGCAACAAGTTCGTAATCATCGTTGGCGGCATCTCTCCCTATCCTAGCCCCTACTAGCAGATGGTCAAGGCCCCTTCCGATACCTGCAGCGTGCCACCCGACTGACACGCCCAATGGAACTCAGAGAGAGTTGTGATGTTGAGAGATCTTCGGCCCACATTCGCGAGGGAGGGGATCCCCAGACCGGCGCCTGGCAGGCAGAACCCCTCCCTTATTTCTGGACCGTCACTCTTCTCTCTTTGTGCCCGCTCCCCAGGGCATTGACCACCCGCCTGCTGAGGCATATCCAACCAACCCGGTAAGGCGACCCCTGACCACAGAATCGTACAACCCAACAGCCAGGGGTGGATGGCTATATTAAAGACTCGGTCTTACTGCAGGCTAGCTCAATTAAACCTACCCCTGCCGAGTCGGCTCACCCTACTCAGCCGCTTCTTTGCTGCCAGACTCTTCTTCCTTGGGACGGGTGGGCGGGAAAAACCTTCTCCTTGAAGTCTGGAAACCGAAAGAGGCTGGAATCACTGCTGCAGGACCCTATAAAGGTAAGAACAGACACCGCCTCCCCAAAATGCAACATTGTAACAAACATGGCTTTAGCATTTCTCCAGACTTCAAGTTGGTAATCCCTTAATGTTGTTACTGGCCCACTAGAGGGCCCTCCACTATCATAAGGTCTAAACCCCCTATTCCGTCCTCCAAACTGTCTTAGCTTATCTAAATAAATAAGACAACACACACCATTGTTGGGAGAAAAAGGACCGGTCACGGTCCACGTTTATTAAATAAACGCTTTAACTAGTGCCTAAGCGTTACTCTAATTACGCTTAGGCACTTAATCAACCTATCATCAAAAACTTGGCAACAAGTTCGTAATCATCGTTGGCGGCATCTCTCCCTATCCTAGCCCCTACTAGCAGATGGTCAAGGCCCCTTCCGATACCTGCAGCGTGCCACCCGGCTGACACGCCCAATGGCACTCAGAGAGAGTTGTGATGTTGAGAGATCTTCGGCCCACATTCACGAGGGAGGGGACCCCCAGACCGGCGCCTGGTGGGCAGAACCCCTCCCTTATTTCTGGACCATCACTCTTCTCTCTTTGTGCCCGCTCCCCAGGGCATTGACCACCCGCCACAAGAGCCAGGCGAACTCTTGCCGCCAAACCAAACCAACAGGAACCTATTTATTAACCACAACCATAAATAGCAACGATATTAACTTAACAGTAACTATAAGAAAAAACAGCAATAACAACAATAACATAACCACATTTTGAACTTTACGAAATAACCCTCAATAGGGCTCCCCTGATGTCCTTTAGAAAAATATCCAGCCCAACGTCCGTCAGGTGGACCCCATCTGGCCTAAATAGGTCCTTTTTGTCGGCCGTGATAGTTTCGTGCCGAACCACGAAACCCCCCAAACTCGTGACCGTCCTTCCCATCTCCCTATTGACTTTCTTGTGTACGTTATACGCAGCCTTCTGGGTGACAATGTGTCTCCAATGCAGTCTTGCAACCACATTTGACCATCCCACAGTCACCTCCTTCAACCAAGTGTGCACCCAATGCACATCCGCTGACATTCTTTTTATCAGCTCCAATGCGGGCAGCGCCCCCAAATCATTTCCCCCGAGGTGCAGCACTAAAATATTAGGCCGCCCCCATCTCCTGTGCGCCTCCTGTAAGAGCGCCGGCAAATCAGCCCACAACAAACCCCTGCGCCCTAACCACCGGAAGCTTGCCTTGGACGTTGGGAATCCAAGTTGCTGTCCCTCCGGCGACCGCAGCGCCCTGATGTGAGCCCAGTGGACGTATGAATGCCCAACAATCCACACGCGAACTGGCGGGGCTTTCTCAATTACAACACCTGGTAAAACAGAGTACACAGTCATGAATTACCCGACAAATTAGCCCCCCTTCAAAACCCCCAGCCACCAGCAATTCCCAGCCCCCCAAACTGCCACTTAATACTGCCCCTTAGTCGGTCTAATGTATGTTTTATATTGCGTAGACTTCCATCTACCGAGACGTTTAATCTCAGCTGCTGGGAGGCACTTCTGTGCCACGCTGGTCGCTGCACCTATTCTAAATGAATGCGGTGCAATCCTTTCAGGGTCCAACCCAGCTTTCTCGGCCGCCTTGGCGAGCACCCTACGGAATTGGAACGCAGACAATGCTGACCCGTCCTCATGTATGAAGAACAGCTCACCACCCGCCGGTCGTGCGGACAGGTACTGTTCAACACAACTGACCGGACAACTGTCAACACAATCCTGCTTAGTGAGTGGCAACCACGTCCCCCTGCCCTCTTGGTCAGTTTTGGACCTTGGCACGAATAATAGAAGACCCCCGTCTGTCACCCGAACGTGTTCAAACCGAACTCCTCCTGAGCCTTTCACCTTAGCCGATGCCACGAGCTCTCCCACTCTGAGCGCTCCTGCAAATGCCACTGCGAATGCAGCCCTAAACAACAGCCTTTCATATTCCGACTTGCAAACCAAATCCACGCTCGAGGCTAAACGCCTCAGCCTGCCCTGCGTTATCGGCTCCCTCCGGTCCTTTGGCCGGGGGGCGACCCTTCCCCAACCTTTCAACACCTTTCTGATCAGGAAGGCTCCCGAGTGGTCCGTGTGACCCAGCGCTTTATTAAAAAATGCAACAGCAGACAGTCTTCCTGCCGCCCCAGCTCTACTGACCCCGTCACGCCTTAGCTGCGCCAGCCAATCTAAAATATGCACCCTATTGGCCTTTTGTACCTGCACGCCCCTTTGTAGACAGAAAGCTTCCCAGATGTTCCAGTGGCTCCTGTATGCCGACCATGTCCTGGGCGCCAGAGATGCCTTGATTAACGGTAAGATGGTTGCCCAATCTTCAACAACTGCCAAAGAAAAATTGGGCATGTTAGACCCTCCTCCGCCGCCATGGGAGCTGCTTCCCTAAATTGCCCCCATTTAAATCGAGAGAGTGCATCAGCTATAACGTTATGCACTCCCGGGACGTGTTTGGCGGTGAAGTGTATGTTACGCTGCAAGCAGCGCAACACCAAGTGCCTCAAGTAGCACACGACTGCTGGTGAGGACGCCGACAACCTGTTAATGGCGTACACCACACTCATGTTGTCTGTCCAGAACACCACCGAACGATTGGCTAACCTGTCCCCCCAAACTTCAATGGCTACAACGATGGGGAATAGTTCTAACAACGTCAGATTTTTAACGTAACCTGATGTCACCCACTCCCGTGGCCATGGAGCTGCGCTCCACTCCCCATCCAAATAAGCCCCATAGCCAAAGCCGCCCGCTGCATCCGTGAAGAGGTTCAGCAAACGGTTAGGTACCGATGGGCGTCTCCATAAGCACACCCCATTAAAGCTCTGAAGGAAATGATCCCAAACCGCCAGATCATCCCTCACCTCCGACGTGACGCATACCCCTTTGGAGTGGCCAGTCAGGCTCCTCAATAGGCCCTCCAACCTACGGTTAAAAACCCGTCCCATGGGTATAACCCGCCCGGCGAAATTCAGCAGACCCAGTAAGGACTGGACATCCCTGACGGTGACCTTGTCTCTACTACTGACTGCCCGGACCGCCGCCAACATACGCGTCACCTTCTCCCCTGGTAACCTGCATATCTGCATAACCGTGTCAATCTCAATTCCTAAGAATGTGAGACACGTGCACGGGCCCTGCGTTTTATCGTCCGCAAGCGGGACACCAAAACGCCTCATCATATCCTGCATGGTGCCCATGAGCTGTTCGCACTCTGTTGAACCAGCCCTCCCTACCAATAAGAAATCATCAAGGTAGTGGGCCAATGCTCCCCCCCGAAGCTTCGAATACCACCCAGTGTAGGAAAGAGCTGAAGCATTCAAACAACGAGCAGGACAGAGAGCACCCCATCGGCAAACAACGGTCCACATAATATGCCCCCTCAAACTTCATGCCCATCAGTCTAAAGGCCGATGGGTGCAAGGGCAGCAAACGGAATGCTGACTCTATGTCCAGCTTAGCCAACAGTGCGCCCGGACCACATGCCCTAACCACGTCCAAATGACTGATAATGTACCGAACTCATCTCGGGGTCGATGGCGTCATTGACCGAACTCCCTTTAGGGAAGGACAGGTGATGTATCAACCTGAACTTTCCCTCCTCCTTTTTAGGTACGACCCCCAATGGCGAGATCACCAGATCTCTCAATGGGCAATCCGCAAATGGGCCAGATACCCTGCCCAATGATACCTCCTTAGCCAACTTTTCCCTCACCACGTGTGGGAACTCGTAGGCTGTTTTCAGGTTCCTGTGTACCGCCGAACCCGTAACCGTCCCTGTAATTGGAATGTGAAAACCCCCCTCCAACCCCGACCTAAGCAATTCTGCTGCTTCCCGGTCGGGGTAGTTATCCAGCCATATATGCATGGCCGGTAACTTAAGTGGGGTTGGTGCCCTTAACCGCAATTCCCGGCTTAGGGGCTGGTTTGATCTGTCCCTGCTCTCTCCTCTTTCCACACTCAAGTCCTGGGTGTGGCCCCGCGCAGATTTTACAGATGTGCCGAAAGGAGCAATTACTCCCCCTGTCACACTGCTTGTCTTGGAATTTCCAACATTCCCTACCACGTCTGCCAGGCCGTACCCCCTGACGTTGCTGCATCTGCCGTGCCACCACCGGGGAGGAGGGACCTCCCTCAAACCCCAATTTAGACCACAGGTGCATATTCTGAGTGCCAAAATGCAGCAAGGGGTTACCGACCATCTTTCTCCTGAAGGCCATGTCATACTCCCGCCATGCGCCTTCCTTAAATCTTGTGTGGATATCCTCCACCGTTTCCTGGTATTTAAACAGGTTGTGTCCCTGTAAGGGCCACCTGTCTACATAGCACGCGGCTAAGACCCGGAAGCATTTAAGCCATTCCTCATATGTCTCCGCCCTACGCACCCTCTTAGGGCCCGACCCATTGGCTGCCCTCTCCTTTGCCCTATACGCGTCCAGGGAGAGGTCAAATACATTAATGTATTTACCCTCCTGGATCTTCTTTACTACCTTCTGTTTCAGATGCCCGTAAAGTGAGTGTACTAAACAGGGGTAAGTGTCCCCTTGCGCCGCCACCTTACGGGGCACCGGGCCCACGGGGGGCATCGTGCCCCCTGGTCCCTGTGCCCCTTGAGCCTCCATTGCATGGCCTTTGGCCTCAGCCCTGTCCTTAGCCTGCGCAGACGCCATCTTTTTTATCCATCTGAACATTCTGCGCTGCCCCTTCCCCACTAGGCCAAGATCCTCCCCGCTGTCAGACCCAGACCCACTTGTGGAAGACCCTGTGTCAGTGTGCATAAAGTCAGGTGCATTGCACTCACCGTCTCCTGGCATCTCAGCTCCTGTTGGCCCCTGCAGTGGTGCGCTAAGCTGGCTGTTGCTGGGCCCTGCCACCACCAAGGCGCTGTTTGATCCTGACTCCATTCGTGCTGCCGCCTGTTCCGGCACCTGCGGGGACAAAATAACTTGGGGAGTACTCCGTTCAACAGGAGGAGCAACAACAGAATCACCCCTCCTTTCCCCTCCTTTACTCCCACCCCCGTGCATGCCCAGAGCTCTAGCCACAGCATTCCTAACAGTCTGTTCCTGCACCGCCCCCTCCTGGGCGTGAACACTGAACCCAGGCGGGGGACTAGCGCCATGAACCGCCCGCAGCGCTGCTTCCACTGCCCTCCTTATGGTGTCCTCACTCACTCACTCCTCCTTGCATTTGCACTATATCATACTGCCTGCCATGCTCCCTGCCAAACTCTCTCATACGTTCGGGAGCCGCAACCTGGCTTGCCTGCTGATAACCATGCATTCTCCCCGCATGGGCCCACCCCCCATGCTGATCATACCCATCTTGGGAACCATGTGGCAGATATAACCTGTAGGTTTGTCTACCCTCTCTCTCACTAGGCCCCGCATGCTCACTCAACACACTATCATTCCTCCTGGCCCCCGTTTGTCCCCCATCTGCCATCATTCCCCCATGCTCTCTGTATGGGCTCCGCTCCCTCGCCGCAGCAAACACCTGAGGCCTTCTTCCCACACTGTCATACAATTGCGCCTGTGCGCTGGTGCCTGGCCTCTCATCCACTCTCATCATCACATCAGAGCCCATCCGCCACTGACCGCGATTCACCTCTGCTTGCTCATGCGCACCAGCCCCTGGCCTGCCGGTCAGCCTCTCAGTGTCACCACACAACTGCCGTGCCCTGCTCGGACCCGCCACCTCTACTGCGCGAGGTAAGTGCCCCCTCTCACACGCCATGTGCTCCCTTGCTGCCCCTCCCGCGACCGGTAGTCTCCCCAAGTTACCTGCGGAGCTCCGGTCGCGTGAGGGTGTCTCCTCCGGCTCCTTCCTGCTCCCAAGATGGCGGCCGCTACTCTCCTCCTCCTCCTCCTCAGATGAAATCTCGGAGGAGGAGTTCTCGCGTGAGCCGCCATCGGAGGGAGCCATTACCGCTGCGCACTCTGCACTGGCCGCGTTAGGCCTCACGGTCCCTACCTCACCACCGGACGCCACGGAGGCCCCCAAGCCCCCTGCGCCTGGTCTGATAAGGAGTGCGCTAGGGCTAGGACTGCCACCATGGCCTCCGGCGACCAGGCCGCAAACTGCGCCCCAACGTCCTGCCCTAAGAGGCCCTGCCTACTCTGCGAGGCCTCGTGGCTGCTGCTTGGCCCACCGGGGCCTCCCTGTCTGTTTCCCCTGACCTCTGAGCCTGCGTTCCCCCAGCGGGTGCTCCCTCTAGGGTCCCCTCACCCCGGGACTGACAACTAGGGCCTCCCTCCCCGGACCCCAGCCCCTTCTTCCCCTTCCCCTTATTAAAGCACCTGGCTGGTGGGGACTTTTGGGGTGTGGGGGGGTACCAAATCATCAGTCTCAGGGTCTTGTCTTTGCTTTGCAGGTCCCTTCTTCCTGGCAGGTAGCTCCACCACCTCCCTGTAACGCTTGGGAGGTGCAGTTTTTCTCCTAGATCTCTCCATGCTTCACTCCTTTGCAGCAAACTTCAGAAAAAACCTTCTCCTTGAAGTCTGGAAACCGAAAGAGGCTGGAATCACTGCTGCAGGACCCTATAAAGGTAAGAACAGACACCGCCTCCCCAAAATGCAACATTGTAACAAACATGGCTTTAGCATTTCTCCAGACTTCAAGTTGGTAATCCCTTAATGTTGTTACTGGCCCACTAGAGGGCCCTCCACTATCATTTGCTGCCTATGTATTAAAATATATGACTTTATTTAGAATTTTATTTATATTACTTTGGTCTTATGATGTTTTAAGACCCGCCCACCACATTTAAATTTTTGGAAATTTTGGGAGGTATGCTACTGGATTGTAAATTTTACACAGCAGAGTCGCATGATACTACTGGATTGTAAATTGTACACGGCAGGGTCACATGATACTACTGGTTTGTAAATTGTACACAGCAGGGTCACATGATACTACTGGATTGTAAATTGTATACGGCAGGGTCACATGATACTACTGGATTGTAAATTGTACACAGCAGGGTCACATGATACTACTGGATTGTAAATTGTACACAGCAGGGTCACATGATACTACTGGATTGTAAATTGTACACAGCAGGGTCACATGATACTACTGGATTGTAAATTGTATACGGCAGGGTCACATGATACTACTGGATTGTAAATTGTATACGGCAGGGTCACATGATACTACTGGATTGTAAATTGTATACGGCAGGGTCACATGATACTACTGGATTGTAAATTGTATACGGCAGGGTCACATGATACTACTGGATTGTAAATTGTATACGGCAGGGTCACATGATACTACTGGATTGTAAATTGTATACGGCAGGGTCACATGATACTACTGGATTGTAAATTGTATACGGCAGGGTCACATGATACTACTGGATTGTAAATTGTATACGGCAGGGTCACATGATACTACTGGATTGTAAATTGTATACGGCAGGGTCACATGATACTACTGGATTGTAAATTGTATACAGCAGGGTCACATGATACTACTGGTCACATGATACTACTGGTCACATGATACTACTGGATTGTAAATTGTATTCTCTTGGTCTCCTTTACTGAATGAACAGCAATCCTCTACTGGTAGCTAGCTGAACACATCAATAAGCCTATGACAAGAGGCTTATATGTGCAGCCACCAATTTGCAGCTAGCTCTCAGCTTCTCAGCCTACCTATAGTTTTCAACAACAAATAGCAGGAGAACTTAGTAATTAGATAATATAAATAAATTGGACAGTTATTTAAAGGTGAATGCTCCATCTCAATCATAAAAGATACAAAATCTGGGTTTTATGTCCCTTTAATAAAGTTTAGTGCTGCTCAGTACAGCTGGTATCACAGGCAGCATAATGTTACTACAATATACTGTTTTAAAGGGACACTAAAGTCAAAATGAAACTGGAGCAGTCGTTTTCCAATTTACTTCTATTATTACATTTTGCACAGTCTTTTTGTATACACACTTTCTGAGGCACCAGCTGCAACTGAGCATGTGCAGAAGCTCAAGGCTATACGTATACTAGTCTGTGATAGGCTGGTGGCTGTCACATGATAGTTATATACACACTTTCTGAGGCACCAGCTGCAACTGAGCATGTGCATAAGCTCAAGGCTATACGTATACTAGTCTGTGATTGGCTGACGGATGTCAAATGATACCGGTGCTGGCAAATTGGGAAAAAAAATATTTGTCAGAAAAAAATCTACTGCTTATTTGAAATTCAGAGTAAGTTTTATTGCATTGTGTTTTTAATATGCACTTGTTGATTACACAATTCTACTGCATTAGTGATCCTTTGAAGGGAGAGGCTACTTGATGTTTTTTAATTGTTTAAAAAGATAGTCAACGCATTTACTTCCCATTCCCCAGCTTTGCACAACCAACAGTGTTATATTAATATATTTTAGATCCTCCAAGATTACCCATATCTGCCCTGGTGTATTATTACTCACTATACAGCACGCACAGAGCACTGGTGTATCATTACTCGCTATAAGGCACACGCACAGAGCACTGGTGTATCATTACTCGCTATAAGGCACACGCACAGAGCACTGGTGTATAATTACTCGCTATAAGGCACACGCACAGAGCACTGGTGTATAATTACTGGCTATAAGGCACACGCACAGAGCACTGGTGTATAATTACTGGCTATAAGGCACACGCACAGAGCACTGGTGTATCATTACTCGCTATAAGGCACACGCACAGAGCACTGGTGTATAATTACTCGCTATAAGGCACACGCACAGAGCACTGGTGTATAATTACTCGCTATAAGGCACATGCACAGAGCACTGGTGTATTATTACTGGCTATAAGGCACACGCACAGAGCACTGGTGTATAATTACTCGCTTTAAGGCACACGCACAGAGCACTGGTGTATAATTACTCGCTATAAGGCACACGCACAGAGCACTGGTGTATAATTACTCGCTATAAGGAACACGCACAGAGCACTGGTGTATCATTACTCGCTATAAGGCACACGCACAGAGCACTGGTGTATTATTACTGGCTATAAGGCACAGGCACAGAGCACTGGTGTATCATTACTCGCTATAAGGCACACGCACAGAGCACTGGTGTATAATTACTCGCTATAAGGCACACGCACAGAGCACTGGTGTATAATTACTCGCTTTAAGGCACACACACAGAGCACTGGTGTATAATTACTCGCTATAAGGCACACGCACAGAGCACTGGTGTATAATTACTCGCTATAAGGCACACGCACAGAGCACTGGTGTATCATTACTCGCTATAAGGCACACGCACAGAGCACTGGTGTATCATTACTCGCTATAAGGAACACGCACAGAGCACAGATGTATAATTACTCGCTATAAGGCACACACACAGAGCACTGGTGTATAATTACTCCTAAATAAATAGAAACATTCATTAGGATAGAACCAGTACTCGCCACTATGGGGCGCCCCAGAGAGAACTTTATTTATCCTTATGGATTTTTGGAAGTGTGTTGAAAACGGGTATTGCAAAAGTTTCAGAAATCAGGAATTTAACTTCCTTTTGTGTTAACAAATAATTCCTTAAAGGGACAAATAAACACTAACGCCTAGATTTAGAGTTCTGCGTTAGCCGTCCAAACCAGCGTTAGGGGGTCCTAACGCTGGTTTTGGCCGGCCGCTGGTATTTTAGAGTCTTGTAGGTAAGGGTCTAACGCTCACTTTCCAGCCGCGACTTTTCCATACCGCAGATCCCCTTACGTCAATTGCGTATCCTATCTTTTCAATGGGATCTTTCTAACGCTGGTATTTAGAGTCCTGGCTGAAGTGAGCATTAGAACTCTAACGACAAGACTCCAGCCGAAGAAAAAAGTCAGGAGTTAAGAGCTTTATGGGCTAACGCCGGTTCATAAAGCTCTTAACTACTGTGCTCTAAAGTACACTAACACCCATAAACTACCTATGTACCCCTAAACCGAGGCCCCCCCACATCGCCGCCACTCTATTAAATTTTTTTAACCCCTAATCTGCCGACCACACCGCCGCCACCTACGTTATCCCTATGTATCCCTAATCTGCTGCCCCTAACATCGCCGACACCTACATAATATTTATTAACCCCTAATCTGCCCCCCCAACGTCGCCGCTACCTACCTACATTTTTTAACCCCTAATCTGCCGACCGTTCCTCACCGCTACTATAATAAATGTATTAACCCCTAAAGCTAAGTCTAACCCTAACACCCCCCTAAGTTAAATATAATTTGAATCTAACAAAATAAATTAAATCTCATTAACTAAAGTATTCCTATTTAAAACTAAATACTTACCTGTAAAATAAACCCTAATATAGCTACAATATAACAAATAATTATATTGTCGCTATTTTAGGATTTATATTTATTTTACAGGCAACTTTGTATTTATTTTAACTAGGTACAATAGCTATTAAATAGTTAATAACTATTTAATAGCTACCTAGTTAAAATAATTACAAAATTACCAGTAAAATAAATCCTAACCTAAGATACAATTAAACCTAACACTACACTATCAATAAATTAATTTAATAAACTACCTACAATTATCTACAATTAAATTCACTAAACTAAATTACAAAAAATAAAAAAGATTACAAGAATTTTAAAACAATTACACCTACTCTAAGCCCCCTAAAAAAATAACAAAGCCCCCCAAAATAAAAAAATGCCCTACCCTATTCTAAAATAAAAAGTTAACAGCTTTTACCTTACCAGCCCTTAAAAGGGCCTTTTGCGGGGCATGCCCCAAAGAAAACAGCTCTTTTGCATTTAAATAAACATACAATACCCCCCAACATTACAACCCACCACCCACATACCCCTAATCTAACCCAAACCCCCCTTAAAAAACCTAAAACTAAGCCCCTGAAGATCTCCCTACCTTATCTTCACCATGATCCATCCAGAAGATGGTCCAAAGTCTTCATCCTATCCGGCAAGAAGAGGTCCAGAAGAGGGTCCGAAGTCTTCATCCTATCCGGCAAGAAGAGGGCATACGGACCGGCAAACATCTTCATCCAGACGGCATCTTCTATCTTCTTCCATCTGGCGCGGAGCGGGACCATCTTGAAGCAGCCAATCAGATTGAGCTTGCATTCTATTGGCTGTTCCGATCAGCCAATAGAATGCGAGCTCAATCTGATTGGCCGATTGGATCAGCTAATCGGATTGAACTTGAATCTGATTGGCTGATTCAATCAGCCAATCAGATTTTTCCTACCTTAATTCCGATTGGCTGATAGAATCCTATCAGCCAATCGGAATTCGAGGGACGCCATCTTGGATGACGTCACTTAAAGGAACCTTCATTCGTCGGGAGTCGCCGGAAGAAGAGGATGGTTCTTCGTCGGCTGCTTCAAGATGATCCCGCTCCGCGCCGGATGGATGAAGATAGAAGGCGCCGCCTGGATGAACATATCTCCTGGTACGGATGTCCTCTTCTTGCCGGATAGGATGAAGACTTCGGACCCTCTTCTGGACGGATCGGTGATACCCGGCGTGGTGAAGATAAGGTAGGAAGATCTTCAGGGGCTTAGTGTTAGGTTTATTTAAGGGGTGTTTGGGTTAGATTAGGGGTATGTGGGTGGTGGGTTGTAATGTTGGGGGGGGGTATTGTATGTTTATTTAAATGCAAAAGAGCTGTTTTCTTTGGGGCATGCCCCGCAAAAGGCCCTTTTAAGGGCTGGTAAGGTAAAAGCTGTTAACTTTTTATTTTAGAATAGGGTAGGGCATTTTTTTTTTGGGGGGGGGGCTTTGTTATTTTTTTAGGGGGCTTAGAGTAGGTGTAATTAGTTTAAAATTCTTGTAATATTTTATTTTTTATTTTTTGTAATTTAGTGTTTGGATTTTTTTGTAATTTAGTTTAGTTGATTTAATTGTAGATAATTGTAGGTAGTTTATTTAATTAATTTATTGGTAGTGTTAGGTTTAATTGTAACTTAGGTTAGGATTCATTTTACTGGTAATTTTGTAATTATTTTAACTAGGTAGCTATTAAATAGTTATTAACTATTTAATAGCTATTGTACCTAGTTAAAATAAATACAAAGTTGCCTGTAAAATAAATATAAATCCTAAAATAGCGACAATATAATTATTTGTTATATTGTAGCTATATTAGGGTTTATTTTACAGGTAAGTATTTAGCTTTAAATAGGATTAATTTATTTAATAAGAGTTAATTTATTTCGTTAGATTTAAATTATATTTAACTTAGGGGGGTGTTAGTGTTAGGGTTAGACTTAGCTTTAGGGGTTAATACATTTATTATAGTAGCGGTGAGGTCCGGTCGGCAGATTAGGGGTTAATACTTGGTTAGGTGTCGGCGATGTTAAGGAGGGCAGATTAGGGGTTAATACTATTTATTATAGGGTTTTTGAGTCGGGAGTGAGGCGGTTTAGGGGTTAATACATTTATTATAGTAGTGGTGAGGTCCGGTCGGCAGATTAGGGGTTAATAAGTGTAAGTAGCGGCGACGTTGGGGGGGGGGCAGATTAGGGGTTAATAAATATAATATAGGGGTTGGCAGTGTTAGGGGCAGCATATTAGGGGTACATAGGGATAACGTAGGTTGCGGCGGTGTATGGAGCGGCATATTAATGGTTAAAAATAATATGCAGGGGTCAGCGATAGCGGGGGCGGCAGATTAGGGGTTAATAAGTGTAAGGTTAGGGGTGTTTAGACTCGGGGTACATGTAAGGGTGTTAGGTGCAGACTTAGGTAGTGTTTCCCCATAGGAAACAATGGGGCTGCGTTAGGAGCTGAACACTGCTTTTTTTTCAGCTCAAACTGCCCCATTTTTTCCTATGGGGGAATCGTGCATGAGCACGTTTTTCAAGCTGGCCGCTACCGTAAGCAACGCTGGTATTGAGAGTTGAAGTGACGGTAAATATGCTCTACGCATACGCGTCTGCCAATGGGGCAGACGCCATTTTGCTAGCCAGACCATGCTAGCACTTCTTTACCGAGTTTAGTCCCTTTGCAACGGCACTATCGCAGACTGTGTAACCTCCTTAACATGGATCGCCACCTGTCTCACACAGCTATCGTTGCTCTGCTGATGGCATTTGAGCAGAAAATGGATAGCTGTTTCGAAGACCTAATACACTCATTGCACCTGGAGCTCACAGGCAGTGACACCAGCTATGAGGAACTGGAGACTGAGAAGCACACCGGGAACGCTAATCTATGCCCTCAGGACCACACGGCCGACCTCACCACGGAACAGAATAAGCTAACATATCGGCCAGGAACTGAATTGACTCCTAGGTACAAAACCACAGCCACTACACGTATCAGATCAACCTACTCCTGCTCAGTATCTGAAGCCCAAGTTTCATTACCAACAGCGCAATCTCCTACGAGCCCACAGCAGGTACTTGATACCTCTAGCGCTCTAGCTTCAATGTCCAGAGACAGGTACTTTAATTTACCCCACACTCCGGTTTATGTGTCTAGCGCTACCCGGCAGCGGTTTGGTCTCAGAGTCGAGGTTTTTAGGAACATCTTGAGAGATTCACTCATAGTTTCAGCTGTGCTGCACGCAAGGGAATTTTACAACTCGAACCCCAGCAATATCCAAAACACAGGAGTTAGCGAGGCTGTTGGCCCTGTTTTACAGCTTCAGAATACCCGCTCTAAATATGGCTACACGGCTTATGGGTCAAGCTTACCTGCTATTTCTTCGCTTCTTAGACTCAGAATAGGTGTGGGATAAACGTCTTTCAGCGTTACTGCTGTTTCCTCTGCCTGACTTTCATACCTAGGTGTAGGGATATGTAGATACAGAGGACATCAAAGAGAATAGTTCCCATTCAATATCCCTATAATTGAAGTTTGTAAATTAATAGGTTTACTTTGCACAAGAGTTCATACTGTTATATTGTTATTCCCAGTAAAATTATTGTTATCTCTCTTAACATTGTTAGTACTGTGTAGATCTACATATATGACGCTTACAAGCCGACTCCATACGCTGTATATGTCAGTAACTTATTGATGTGATGATATCCCCAGGGAATTATGTTTATGCTCAAGCCTGAATCTGTTCTAAACATTTATGATACTTAGGTCTGAAGTATGGATTTCATACAATGCTCAACATATTTAACCTGGAGACAAGTATATTTATCAGTTTAGTGACTTGCTGAACACAGCGCAGGAAAAAGGGTACTAAGATTTTATGTTTATAAGTCTATATATGTGAGAAGCTATACACTGTGGGAGATGCTTAATTGTGAATCTGAAGTTAAACGGAGGGTACTAGACGAGTGCATATTCAATTGTGCCTATTCAGCTAGACTGAAAGTTTACCCATGAAATTGGTACCTACTGTACTCCTAATGCCACTATATGTCTTTATCAATACTCTTATTGGCGAAAGGGTCTTTGCATTAATATTATAGTTAAATAGGTATCCATTTGTGTTGACTTTTACTTTAACAACTCACTTTGTCATTATACCTTGTAGCTTAAACCTGTAATGACCTGGAGACCAGACCTTCCAATTAGTATCTTCAGTAGGTTCTCTCAATTTAACTAAGTTTACTGTGTGTTTCATCACTGTTATCATTATGTTTGTGTTCTTGTGTAAAAACTTCTACTGATATACAAGATATATATTGTTTGCACCCATTCACTTGTGAGAGGAGTTTAGAATTAAGCCGCAGTTACTCCCAAAGTTAACCCAGCTAACATAGGAAATAATATAGCTATCACAATACACTTTTACAACCATGCTCAATACTGTATATTAGGGTTTAGTAACTCTGCTCCAGGTATATCTCCTTTGGATTTTGAGGTCCACATCATACATATAGACTTTGGTGCGCTGAAGGACAAGAAGGTAGTACAAGTCACCTCTTTGATAGTATAGATTAAGTCTATATATTTTATTCTTGTCTAGAGCCGGTCCGATTATGTTCACCAGTTTTATTATCAGCACCATAGATGTATATATTACGCATAGAGATACATTAAGCCCAAGCCCTACTTTGACTGAGTACCATAATATAGCGATGCACAAAGCAACATTGAGCTGAATAATAATTGGTGTTCCTACCTCTATATAGATACCTACTATTGAAAACCCTCACTTCCTTATCCATTATATCTACTCTCATCCCGTTTTCATAGCTAATCTACTAGCCTATTGCATAAGGTTCTATCTCTCCTCTCCCCCCCCCCCCCTCTTCTTCCCCTATAACTCGAGCGGCTCTCGCCCGCTGTTCTTTCTCTCTTACCCTAATCACTATAACCCAAATAACGTAAGCCTACTCCTTACATCTTCCTGGCTCTAGAATTGACAGTTATGAAGCATTCACATATTGATGTAGGGACTAGGGATAAAATCTAAACTCATATAATATAAAATGAAGTTCAATTCTCTGTAACCCAAACCTTTCACTCTAGTCATATTAAGACATGAACACTGATCCCTCTCTTACATACTCATCACACTTTGGTGATCCCATCTCTTTTTCATAAAACAACATCATAGTCTGACACCCTGTTATATTACACCTATAGGCAGACTTCTCTATTATTCTTCAAATTAAAAATGTATTATCCATTAATAGAATATAGACCTGATGAGTAACACTGTAATCCTTTTTTTTTTTTTTTTCTCTTTGACTAATCTCATTGGATAATTTTCATGTAACAGCATTGTATGTCATACTGTGATGTAATTTTTCTTTATGGGTGAAACATGTTTGTTAAGTCTTTTTTAAACTTCAATAAAAAATTGTCAAAAAAAAAAAGTTATTAACCCCTAAACCTAACACCCCCTAACTTAAATATAATTAAAAGAAATCTAAATAAAATTCCTATCATTAATTAAATTATTCCTATTTAAAGCTAAATACTTACCTATAAAATAAACCCTAAGCTCGCTACAATATAACTAATAGTTACATTGTAGCTAGTTTAGGGTTTATTTTTATTTTACAGCCAACTTTGTATTTATTAACTAGGTACAAAAGTTATTAAATAGTTATTAACTATTTAATAACTACCTAGTTAAAATAAAGACAAATTTACCTGTAAAATAAAACCTGTTATAATTACACCTAACACTACACTACAATTAAACAAATTACCTAAATTAAATACAATTAATTACAATTAAATAAAATTATCTAAACTAAATTACAGAAAATAATAAAGAAATAACAAGATTTTTAAACTAATTACACCTAATCTAATCCCCCTAACAAAATAAAAAAGCCCCCCAAAATAAAAAAAAGCCCTACCCTAAATTACAAATAGCCCTTAAAAGGGCCTCTTGCGGGGCATTGCCCCAAAGTAATCAGCTCTTTTACCTGAAAAAAATTACAATTCTTCCCCCCAACATTAAAACCCACCACCCACACAACAACCCTACTCTAAAACCCACCCAATCCCCCCTTAAAAAAACCTAACACTAACCCCCTGATGATCACCTTACCGGGAGACTTCTTCACCCAACCGGGCCGAAGTCCTCAACAAAGCCGGGAGAAGTCTTCATCCAAGCCGGGCGAAGTGGTCCTCCAGACGGACAGAAGTCTTCATCCAGACGGCATCTTTTATCTTCTTCCATCTGGCGCGGAGCATTCTCTTCTTCCGACGGCTAAACACAGAATGAAGGTTCCTTTAAATGACGTCATCTAAGATGGCGTCCCTTCAATTACGATTGGTTGAAAAAATCCTATAGGATTGAGCTGACATTCTATTGGCTGTTCCAATCAGCCAATAGAATGCCAGTTCAATCCTATTGGCTGATTGCATCAGCCAATAGGATTTTTTCTACCTTAATTCCGATTGGCGGATAGAATTCTATCAGCCAATCGGAATTGAAGGGACACCATCTTGGATGACGTCATTTAAAGGAACCTTCATTCTGTGTTTAGCCGTCGGAAGAAGAGGATGCTCCGCGTTGGATGTCTTCAAGATGGACCCGCTCCGCGCTGGATGGATGAAGATAGACGATGCCGTCTGGAGGACCACTTCACCCGGCTTGGATGAAGACTTCTCCCGGCTTCATTGAGGACTTCGGCCCGGTTGGGTGAAGACGTCTCCCAGTAAGGTGATCTTCAGGTAGTTAGTGTTAGGTTTTTTTAAGGGGCATTGGGTGGGTTTTAGAGTAGGGTTGGTTGTGTGGGTGGTGGGTTTTAATGTTGGGGGGGGGAATCGTAATATTTTTTTCAGGTAAAAGAGCTGATTACTTTGGGGCAATGCCCCGCAGAAGGCCCTTTTTAAGGGCTATTTGTAATTTAGTGTAGGGTAGGGCTTTTTTTTTATTTTGGGGGGCTTTTTTATTTTGTTAGGGGGATTAGATTAGGTGTAATTAGTTTAAAAATCTTGTAATTTCTTTATTTTCTGTAGTTTAGTGTTTTGTTTTTTTGTAGTTTAGATAATTTTACTTAATTTTAATTAATTAATTGTATTTAATTTAGGTAATTTAATTGAAGTGTTAGGTATAATTGTAACTTAGGTTAGGTTTTATTTTACAGGCAACTTTGTCTTTATTTTAACTAGGTAGTTATTAAATAGTTAATAACTATTTAATAACTATTGTACCTAGTTAAAATAAATACAAAGTTGCCTGTAAAATAAAAATAAACCATAAGCTAGCTACAATGTAACTATTAGTTATATTGTAGCTAGCTTAGGGTTTATTTTATAGGTAAGTATTTAGTTTTAAATAGGAATAATTTATTTAATTGTAGTAATTTTATTTAGATTTATTTTAATTATATTTAAGTTAGGGGGTGTTAGGGTTAGACTTAGGTTTAGGGGTTAATAACTTTAATATAGTGGCGGTGACGTTGGGGGCGGTAGATTAGGGGTTAATAAATGTAGGTACGTGGCGGCGACATTGGGGGTGGCAGATTAGGGGTTAATAATATAATGTAGGTGTCAGCGATGTCGGGGGCGGAAAATTAGGGGTTAATAAGGGTAAGATTAGGGGTGTTTAGACTCGGGGTTCATGTTGGGGTGTTAGGTGTATACATAACTTTTATTTACCCATAGGAATCAATGGGGCTGCGTTAGAAGCTGAACGCTGCTTTTTTGCAGGTGTTAGGTTTTTTTTCAGCCAGCTCTCCCCCATTGATTCCTATGGGGAAATCGTGCACAAGCACGTTTAGCCAGCTCACCGCTAACGTAAGCAGTGCTGGTATTAGAGTTAGATGTGGAACAAAATTTTGCCTTTGCTCACTTTTTTTGCGGTTAACGCCGGGTTTGTTAAAACCCGTAATACCAGCGCTGTCTGTAAGTGAGCGGTGAGCATAAACTGCTCGTTAGCACCACATAGCCTCTAACGCAAAACTCTTAATCTAGGCGATTGTTATATTAATATACTTTATATAATTTAAACCTCTAAATTTCTGCCTGTTTCTAGCCACTACAGACAACCTCTTATCACATGCTTTTTAAATTGCTTTTCACAACAGGAGATTGCTAGTTCATGTGGGCCATATAGATAGCATTGTGCTCACTCTGTGGGTTGTGCAGGACACAGCTCTAATTAGCTAAAATGCAAATAAACGGATAATAAATAAGTCATGTGATCAGGGGCTGTCGGAAGATGATTAGATATAAGGTACCAACTGTGTTGGTTATGCAAAACTTGGGAATGGGTAATAAAGGGATTATCTATCTTTTTAAAACGATAAAAATTCTATTGTTGACTGTCCCTTTAATATCTTGTCTACTAGTATGTGTGAATAGGCTGTAGTACTAAATCAGCTATTGTTTTATTCTGATAACCACTAGAGGGAGCTATGAATTACTTTCAATATGTGTGAGAAGTAATGAAGGTTAATCTACACCTGCCTGAAAAAAGTGTTGTTGTTTTTACTATTATAGCATGATTAAGGTCGTTTGGACCAAAACGTTGTGTTATGTTTTTATGGTGATGTTCCAATAAACATTATCAAGTGATACTTGAAGATAAACGTTATAAAGACAGCCAACACTTTGTAATTACTGACATTTCTGTTGATCTGCTAGAGAAAGACACAAAGTCTTCATATTAACATCCTCTTACTGCAATTAGTTTCCAATAACAAAACTCCAGCCACCATCTGCCTTATTTAGAGGAGTCAATCATAGAAGAATCATCACCCACACTCCAAGGGACCCTAACTTGGACACATTTGAAACATCTCACAACAAATTGTTATTTTTGTACTTTTACATTTTTTGCTTTTTTATTTTTTGGCAACACACAGAGATTTTTATTTTTTGGCAACACACACTTAGAAATTTTTATTTTTTTCTGTTCCTTATTACATAGAAATTTTTTCTTGATATTTTTTTTTTTTCAAGGAGTTTTTTCGTGTTTTCACCATTTTTATCCTTCCCCCTTTTTTTCTCACGTTGAATGTCTTTTGTATCACTTATTTTGGCATTTGGATATTTATCACCTCCACTTATTCAAACACTCTAATAGGGTGCACCTTATACCCCAGACTCTAATAGGGCGCACCTTATACCCCAGACTCTAATAGGGCGCACCTTATACCCCAGACTCTAATAGGGCGCACCTTTATACCCCAGACTCTAATAGGGCTTTTATTATTCTAGAGACTTTGACACGCCATTATTGTTTGTTTTTATCATTGTGTCAGTTTGCACTTTCATCTAATTTTAAATTTATCAAGTTGTTTTCACATGGATCCATGATTTTATTATAATTGCTGATGCTTTTATTATGTCTAATTACCTTTGAGGAATATATGTATTGCAATACATTTTCTTAACTTACCTACTCTAGCCACCTTAGCCTTTAGTTTAGCGCTCTTTACATATTTCTTTCAATTTCTGCTCTCCATGTTTGCTAGGTAACCTCACGTAAAGAGCTATAGGTGCCTTTTACTAGCGCTTAGTCTACCTCTATTTACTACACCCTGATTATATCCCAGGCAGCGGGTCAAAATTTGCCCCCCCTCATCTTCACATAATTTGCCTCCCTAGGCAAAGGCCTTGTCCGCCCCTGGTGTGAGGTACAATGACAACTCCGGTCATTTGTTCCTGGTACTGTCAATCTACCGGAACTGACCGGCGCTGATTAGCTCCCCCCCAAAGAGGCAGCTATGAGAGCTGCCTCTATTGCGAACATATTGGCCACTCTGAGCTTCTAATTACCAGTGGGTGGCACTGGCAATCGCGGCTCATAGCCAATCAGTAGGCATGCTGTGCAATGGAGATAGGCTGACCTGCTCCCTGCCTCCCTCAGTAGGCATGCTGTGCAATGGAGATAGGCTGACCTGCTCCCTGCCTCCCTTTATTGCTTGACATGCACCAAATTTATTCATCAAATAAAAAAAAATCTTTGCCCATGTGCCTCACTTGCCCCTCCTGACTGCATGTCCCTAGGATCTCTTTAAGATCTTTGCCCATGTGCCTCACCTGCCCCTCCTAACTGCATGCCCCTAGGATCTCTTTAAGTTCTTTGCCCATGTGCCTCACCTGCCCCTCCTGACTGCATGTCCCTAGGATCTCTTTAAGGTCTTTGCCCATGTGCTTCACCTGCCCCTCCTGACTGCATGTCCCTAGGATCTCTTTAAGGTCTTTGCCCATGTGCCTCACCTGCCCCTCCTGACTGCATGTCCCTAGGATCTCTTTAAGGTCTTTGCCCATGTGCCTCACCTGCCCCTCCTGACTGCATGTCCCTAGGATCTCTTTAAGGTCTTTGCCCATGTTCCTCACTTGACCCTCCTGACTACATGTCCCTAGGATCTCTTTAAGGGGACATTCCAGCTAAAATTGTAATGCACATGGGTGCATTTCAATTTTGAATAGAAGCATTTCTAGAAAAAGGAATAGCTGTTTTAAGAGGTGATATGATAGCAACTTTCAAGTACATTAAAGGGTTTAGTAAAACTGAGGCTGTGGGTATTTTACATAAAATGGAAAATTCAAGAACAAGGGGTCATGCGCTCAAGCTAAAGGGTAGTAGATTCAGGAGTAATTTGAGGAAGCACTTCTTTACAGAAAGAGTGATTGATTTATGGAAAAAACTTCCTCAAGAGGTAGTAGCAACAAACACTGTGGGGGACTTTAAAAATGCATGGGACAAGCATAAGGCTATCCTACCAACTAGATAAGTTTATACTGTTAGGTAAGGTCGGGCAGACTTGCTGGGCCTATGGCTCTTATCTGCCATCAATATCTATGTTTCTATGTTTCTATTTAAGTATGAATAGAAGCATTTCTAGAAAAAGGAATAGCTGTTTTAAGAGTGTATTTAAGTATGCTCAGTGCACCAACATTTTATACACAGAACTTGTTCAGAAAGCCTAAGGTGCATGTATCATCTGGTTGTGGACTTGATTTCCACGATTGCTGACCTGAAAGAAGCCCCACTGGCTCTCTGAGCAGCTGTAATATATCAAATGCTGGTGCACTGAGAATAGCTAGCTCACATGCAGGGAAAATGCTTACACTAAAACAGTGATACTAGAAACATTTTTGCTAATGCATGTATATTGTAAATATGTTTCTATTAACAGATGTCATTCATTTATATGCATTTCAGTTTTGACTGGAATGTCCCTCTAACTAAGGATACCAAGAGAACTAAGCAACATTGAAAATAGAAGTAAATTGGAAAGGAGTTTAAAATGTCATATTCCAGTCCATTTAAGGTTAATTTGACTTTACTGTCCTTCTAAAAGGAATGTCCCTTTAAAGATTGATCCTAGGTAAGCTCAGGAGCGTGCACATGCCTCTAGTCATCTGGTAGCATTGTTTGCAACAATGTTTATAGCAATATTGTACATAGTTACAAGCACTTCTTTTATAGACTGTTAAAGACAAGTGCACAATCCTGAGCTCCTTTCAGCCTACCTAGATTTAGTCTTCAACTAAGGATACCAAGAGAACCAAGAACATTTGAAAATGGAATTCATTGGAAAGTTACTGATAAATACTGATACAGTTACTGATAAATACTGATACAGTTACTGATAAATACGGATACAATTACTGATAAATACTGATACAGTTACTGATAAATACTGATACAGTTACTGATAAATACTGATACAATTACTGATAAATACTGATACAATTACTGATAAATACTGATACAATTACTGATAAATACTGATAGTTACTAATAAATACTGATACAGTTACTGATAAATACTGATACAGTTACTGATAAATACGGATACAATTACTGATAAATACTGATACAATTACTGATAAATACTGATACAGTTACTGATAAATACTGATACAGTTACTGATAAATACTGATACAATTACTGATAAATACTGATACAATTACTGATAAATACTGATACAATTACTGATAAATACTGATACAGTTACTGATAAATACTGATACAATTACTGATAAATACTGATAGTTACTAATAAATACTGATACAGTTACCTATAAATACTGATACAGTTACCTATAAATACTGATACAGTTACCTATAAATACTGATAGTTACCTATAAATACTGATACAGTTACTGATAAATACTGATACAATTACTGATAAATACTGATACAATTACTGATAAATACTGATACAGTTACTCATAAATACTGATACAATTACTGATAAATACTGATAGTTACTAATAAATACTGATACAGTTACCTATAAATACTGATACAGTTACCTATAAATACTGATACAGTTACTGATGATAAATACTGATACAGTTACTGATGATAAATACTGATACAGTTACTGATAAATACTTATACAGTTACTGATGATAAATACTGATACAATTATTTCAATTCTATTGACAGACTTGCATTTTAGCCACTCTTTGATAAATTCACGTGCATGAGCTCAATGTTTTTCTATATGAAACACATGAACAAAATGTCAAAATGCATTTAGATTAGAGGCGGCCTAAACCTCCTAGGTTTAGCATTCAACTAGAGTGATCCACCGCTGAGAGTATCCGAGGCTCACTCTCTGTGTCTCTCTCGAAAAAGTCTGCCGGTGACACCTGCGTTTCGGTTTGACAGGTGTACCGCCCCAGTCAAACTCCCCACCTGCCACTGTCCTTGGAGCAGGTCGCACCCGGCGCCTGGACCGGGCGCTTGGGTCCAGAAGCGAGAGCCCCTCGGGGCTCGCCCCCAATACCAAGAGAATAAAGCAAATTTGCTGATAAAAGTAAATTGAAAAGTTGTTTAAAATGACATACCCTGACTCCAGTCCTATTGCTGTTGGCGGAGTTCTCCCGCGCCGAGCCTGGATGTTGGGCTAAGCTAACCGGACAGCTTGTTACATCGCTACCGGAGCCTTGGTAGTGGAACAAACAACCCACTACGCTGACATGCTTTCAGCTTGTAAAGACTTGCTACTTATACTTTTCTCATAAACGTTACTGTGAGACAGTCTTTAAAGAAACCCTGTATTCATCTCTCCCTCCTCTCCCACCGGTGCTGCGTGAGAGGAGGTGAGTACTATACACATCAACTACCTGTGCCGGGTTTATATTTTACCATACCTAATTGAAAAGGACCGAGACAGACATCTGCCGCTACCCTCTCCCTTCACTTTGTCCTCAGAAGACCCTTGTAAGTGACTCTCCACCCCTCCTCGCCCCCTGCCCTCAGACCGGTTCACATACCGCCAAAGCTAGATGGGATTATCTTCTCCTCTGCAGGATTAGACTCTGAGACACCGCCTGAAGATTCTTGGGGGTTCCTCTTCCTATCCCTCCTTCCCCACCGGTGTTGCGCGGAAGGAGGAGAGCAGTGCAGTCTATACTTACCCCCGGCTCTAGCTGCGGTTCACTCTCCCCCTCTCCCACCGGTGCTGCGTGAGAGGGGGCGGGCACTGATTCGCACTCAGCAAGGTTGCGGTGGGACAGAACATAGGCGCTGCTGGTGTATTGAGACAGAGCCGACGAGTGGAGAAGCAGTTAGCTGAGAAACCTGAATCCTCTACAAAGACGAACGGCGGCCTCGGCAAAAAAGACTCCCAGTAGCAGCCCACGACAAGCAGGTAGTAAATAGTATTCAGCAACACTGTTTGTTAATTGGGCGAAAAGGATAAAAAGTTAACACCTCTGGATAATACCCAGGGGTAAAATACTGGGGACATATTCTTCTTTGACCTGCTTAAAAGTACAGAGGAATTCAGGCAAAAATAGGAAAAGATCACAAAAGGCTGAGGAAGAGACGAGAAAAGACCCAGAGGGGGAAGAGGGGGAAGAGGAGGAGAAAAGAGGAAGAGAAGGGGAAGAGGAGAAGAGAGCAAGGAAAAGAGTGATATTATAGTTCAAAGTATCTCTTTTCTCTGGGACATCTAGTTAAAGGGAAAGGAAAAATGAAAAAAAAATGTTGGTTCTAGGGATTGACTCTCTAAGCAGACTGTATACTCTATATGTGTGTTCTTATTAAGTATTTCTTTTTCATATATAGAATAGAAGAAGATAAGGGGAAAAATTTCTAGATTATATTTCTGGCTTATCTCTTATGGTTAAAAACTAATGCTTGAAGCTTCCTACCTTAGAATTTAAGCTCTTGAATCAAAATATCTGCCCTTCACATTTTGTGGCTGTTAATTTGTAAAATCTATACATTGATCCGTTAAAGGATTTAAAGGTATCAGTTTAATATTAGTTTATGCTTCCTGAGAATTAAAACCTGATATAAATTATTGGTAGAATTATACTGATCTAGACAGGGGGTGTGTTGGGGCAAGTAGAGTCTTGGGAGGAAGGTACAAAGGGGCAGAGACAAAGTCTATAGAATTATGATTTAAATGTATAAATAATTGAAATAACTCCTGGGTCTTTTTTCCCTAGGTCACATTTCTATATAGTTATTGGTATTAAGGTATACTCTTTTTTTCTCTTTATATAACATTAGAGTGTCATTTGAATTAGATTAACTAAGGTTATTCCTGCTGGTTTCAATTTTTTTTTTTTTTTTTTTTTTTTTTTGTTAGCCTGTGACAAAGATATTGAATCAGGTCGATTCCTGGAAAGATTTATTGCTATTAGCCTTGGTAAACTGACCTGACATAGTCTCGCATTTATATTACCCTCTGGTTCTCGCGTCCGTGGTTGGACTTCTTCACTTAACTAATTAAGTATCACTAGTCTCCCCACTTCTTTTTTGTCCCCCTAGGCGTGGGGCTTCCCCCCCTTTTTTTTTTTTTTTTTTTTTTTTTTTCTTTCCTCACTTAATCATCACTTACACACTCCTACCCTCACTGGTCAATCTAGAGCATTTCTTGCTCCCAACCAAATTCACATTCACTTCTGGTCCTGCACCACTTTTCACGTAATTTTGCTTCAATCACTCCTTTTTTTTTCTTTGTAATTTTTTGTTCACTGGCACATGGATAAATTTCTTCACGGTTCACCCAAGATTCCCTCTCCAGCCATGGCAGCGAGGCAGAGGGACAGAAAAATGAAAGGTAATCAAGAGACAGTCATGGATACACAATCAGCTTTATTAAACATGTCAGTAGTTCAAGAACCTACTAATATTCACAATCTTGTTGCTAGTATATCTGATGCACTCTCTCCCAAATTTGAGGCTCTTAGAGCTGAAATTAAACAAGACTTTTGTTCATTAACCCAGGAAGTCCGCCAGTTCTCTAACAGGCTGCAGGAAGCCGAGCAGAGAGTCTCGGACCTGGAAGACCTAACAATAGTACATAGTTCCAACCTGGAAGTTGTAAACACCAACTTACAAAAAATACAAAACAGGCTAGAGGACCTAGAAAATCGGTCTAGGAGAAATAATATAAGAATCATAGGTCTCCCAGAAGAACATCAATATGATAATCTTGTTAATTTCATATCAGAAACATTGCCTAAAATCTTAAAATTGCCATCTACTCTATATCCCATTCCAGTGGAGAGAGCGCACAGGATAGGTTCACTTCATATAGAAAATAAAGTCATAACCAAGCCTAGACCTGTCATAGCTAAACTGTTAAACTTCCAAGACAAACTCACTTTATTTCAATATTATCGTAAACAACAGCCAGTCAAAGTTGGAGGTATTACAATCCTTATGTTTCAAGATTTCTCGGCGGACACTGCAGCAAAAAGAAGGGAGCTAGCTCCTATTTGTACCAGGTTTATACAAAAAGGATACCAGGCAACTATAATATTCCCTCATAAATTAAAGGTTAAAGTTAATGATGTTGTACACTTCTTTGAGGAAGTCCATCTAGCTGAAAACTTATTTAAAACATTGAACTCCCCGGTCCGATGATAAATTAAACACTAAGGGCCTAGAGATGGTAAAATATGCAGGCTTTTTTCTTTTTCTTTTTTTGTCTTTTTTCTAAGGTAAATTGGTCGCTGTTTAGGCATGGGTTTCAGTGTTTAATTTCCCCCTGCGTGGAGAGGGTTTATTTTTATATACACAAAGGGAAAGAAAGGAAGGGGAACTTCCTTTTTAAACTTTTTTTTTTTTCTTCTCTATCTCTCTTGCTCCTTATCTCCTTATATATAAATAAATATGTGTAGTGACAAATGTAAAATAGTTTCATGGAACGTAGGTGGTATATCTACCCCTATTAAGAGAAAGGCAATACTCACTCAGCTTCGAAAAACCCAGACTGATATAGGTTTCATCCAAGAAACTCATTTATCTGCAGAAGAATCTTTAAAACTTAAGACAGGTTGGGTAAAGGAAATATATTTTGCACCCAGTGTCAAGAGAAAGAGGGGGGTAGCAATATTAATAGGGAAAAGAATTGGAACTGAAGTGGTACATTTTGAGGCTGATCCAGGAGGGAGATATCTCATGTTGAAAGTAAAAATTTCTCGGAAGATGTATACACTGTGCAACACATATGGCCCTAATGTATTTGATCCAAAATATTGGACCTCTCTTCAGTCTAAACTTTTAGCCTACACGGAAGGGTGTCTGATTATGGGCGGAGACTTCAATATGGCACCACAAAGCCCAATTGATAGGTTAAGACGAGATGTCAAACAGCTGAAACAAAAAAAAGATAATTTAGAGTGCAAAATGTTCAAAAGAATCAAACAAAATTTAGCGGTGCGAGACGTTTGGAGACATCAAAATCCCTCTATTCAGAGTTTTACTTGTCTTTCTAAGGCGCACAAAACACTCTCTAGAATAGATATATTTCTGATTGATGAGCGCATGTTAATGAATGGGGTTAAATCAGACATACTTCCAATTCTTCTCTCAGATCATGCACCAATTGTTCTTGAGTTCCAGCTCTCAGATGCACGCTCTGTCTCATCGCGTTTCTTTTTTCCCTATTACTTGATGTCAGAGATAAAATTCAAGAAGTGGCTTATAAATAAATATAAGGAATATGTATATTTTAATAAAGAATATTTGAGTCGCCCTGAATTATTTTGGGACACTGCGAAAGCGGTAATGAGAGGGGAAATACTCTCATATAGTATCGCCTTACAAAAGAAAATTAGATCCAGAGAAAGAGAGACATGTCAATGTTTGACTAATACTTATAACCGGTATCTGCTTGACAAAACACCATTAAATTGGGCGAAATATGTTAAGACAAAAAATGAAAGAGATACCTTTGTACTGTCACAAGAAACACAAAGAGAATTAAGAATGCAGGCTAAGCTATATAGATACGGGAATAAATCGGGCAAGATGTTGGCCAAATTAATTAAAAATGAGAAGAAACAACCGGTAATAGACAAACTGTATAATAAAGGGTTTCATATCTCAAAACCTGAGGGTATCTTAAACACATTCTATGAATATTATCAGGAGCTCTACTCATCCAAAACAAGTGATGTACAGAAATCTATAGATTTTTGGAGGGACATCACATATCCTACAATTACATTAGAAATGTCTAATAGTCTAAATGCTCCTATCTCTATAGAAGAAATAGAGAAGACAATATCTGAGCTTTCCCTAAATAAGGTAGCAGGTCCCGATGGTCTCCCTAGTGAATTCTATAAAATTCTGTCTAGTGAAGCCACCCCACATCTTTGCACCCTTTTTAACAGTTTTTATACAAAGGGCAATTGGATCCCTTCTTCATTTTCTAGCTCATATACAACTTTGATATTAAAGGGCGGAAAGGACAGACCAATCGCTCTATTAAACTCCGACTATAAAATTCTCACTGCAATTTTAGCATCTAGACTTCAAGGGATCCTTCCAGAAATCATTCATACTGATCAATCAGGCTTTTTAAATAATCGTAACTCAGCTGCAAAAATTAGAGAAGCACTCTTAGTGACAGAATATTTTGAGGCTATGTCTAGCAGCGGGGGGGAGGACACACCTGACCTTGCTATTATCTCTATCGATGCTGAAAAAGCCTTTGATTCAATATTTCATGAACATATTAAAACATCATTAAGGCGGTTTGGTATCAGGGGCAATTTTCTCGAATTTATTGGGAATCTATATAAACAACCATTCACAAAATTGATAGTGAATAACACCATGTCCTCTTCCATCTCTTTAGGTAGAGGGACGAGGCAGGGTTGTCCTCTCTCCCCGCTTTTATTCAATATCTCGATTGAGCCTCTGGCAATTAAAATTCACCATCTCTTAGATGGTATAAAAATTCGCAACACTGAAATAAAAATAGGCCTGTATGCGGATGACCTGCTGCTTTATATGGCAAACACCAAACTGAATTTACCAAAACTTTTTCAGATATTGGAACAATTTGGCTCATTCTCTGGATACAAAGTAAATATGGCTAAATCGGAGATACTTTGGCTAAGGAAAGATAACATTTCCTTACTGGAAACCCTCTTTCACCAAGTGACAAACTCTTTTAAATATTTAGGGATCCATATTCCGATAAAAACTTCGGATTTATATGCTCTGAATATTCCCCCGGTAATAAAAATGATTAAGGAAAAGCTCCTGATGTGGCAAAAACTCCCTTTATCACTTTCTGGAAGGATAGCCCTTTTTAAGATGGCCCTTCTCCCAAAATTATTGTATATACTTCAAAATACTCCAATAATTCTTCTGGGAAAGGATATCCGATCGATTAATACCTCTCTTATTCATTTCTTATGGCAGAATAAAAGGTCAAAGATATCCCTCATGAAATTGGCGGTACCAAGAGAAAGTGGAGGTCTTTCTCTACCAGATATAAGGTTTTATAACTTTTCCTTTTTAGCCCGGATTGTAGCAGATTGGATCTCATCCAATAACTATGTATTGAATAACAATCTCGAGTCTAGTGTCTGCTACCCGTATTCCTTAGCTGCATTAATACATTTAGAACCTAAAGAAATTCCAGCAGAAATTAAAAGACTTAAAACCATTCTCAACCCACTCAAAGCTTGGCATAAAATAATGTCTTTTCTATCAATCAATAATAGAATTTCTTATCTTTTACCTATAATAGGTAACCCTACTTTTCAAGCAGGCTTGGACTCGGAGGTTTTTAGAAAATGGCATGCTGCTGGATTAACAAAGGTAATTCAAATTATAGATCAAGAAGGGAAATGTATTAAAACATTTCAGAAATTAAAAATGGACTTCGACTTGTCCAACAAAGATTTTTTTGCATATTTGCAACTAAGACATTTTACTCAGGACCTAGTCAGGAAAGGGGGCTGGGAATGGGGATTGGGTATACTGGACAATTGGTTGGTTTTAACAAGAAATGGCCATATGTCAATTGCACCGTGCTATCATCTTCTGAGTACAAAAAAAGGGGCCACGATATTGGCAAATCTGGTTGCCTATTGGAACATATCAATCCCTCAGAGTAATATTGATATAAAAACGATTCAATTATCTATTAAGAAAATCGCTCAAGTAACACTATCTGCAACTTGGAGAGAGGCACACGTCAAACTCTTGCACGGGGCATATTTTACCCCTAGGAGAGGCTTCAAATGTACCAATGCAGGGTTTAATAAGTGCCCTAAATGTTCGCTTCAGGCAGCTGATTTAATGCATATGTTTTGGCATTGTCCAAAGATTAAAAATATATGGGCTAAGGTTGAATATTGGCTCAAGAATGTGCTAAAGATAATATGGCCTTCATTAACATTATATCAGATAATATTCTGTCTTAAGAAAGAACCTGGTAGATATAATAATGAAAGAATAGTAATATCTACTATACTTGCTACCAGATATTTAATCTGTAAAAAGTGGAAAAGTCGTGCAATTCCAAGTATCTCCGAGATTAAAAACTGCATGAAAAAACAATGTATTTTAGAACAGAGAGATTCGGACATAAATAATGATCAGGACATTAGAAGATTTTTTGATAAATGGGCACCCTTTTTAAAAATATTCCCTTCGGAAGAAATGAATCATATAATCTTCCCTTTTAGGAATACAGAAATTGTTTTACTAGGGAACTGGTAAACATCAAGAGAGAGGTAGCAGTAGAAGTGGTTTTTCCCTTCACTTTTTTTTTTTTTTTTTTTTTTTTTTTTTTTTTTTTGACTCTGGTTTAGTTGGACTGCCTCTCCACACGGGGGGAGGGTGAATGGGGGGAGGGAGGGGAGGGTTTAGGGGGGGGTTGGAAAACAAAAAAAAATTCCAAGTAATGTTAATAAGCAAAGTTGATTATGTTATATTAATATGCTGATTAGCTATATATATCTGTATGCATAATTAAATACAGTATTATATGAACGAACATATGTATAATTTATGGATTATGATTATGTGTTCAATGTTGTTCATATTTATTCTTGGATAATGTCTTGGTTTATAAATAAAAGTTTAAAAAAAAAAAAAAAAATGACATACCCTATTTAAATCATGAAAGTTTTTTTGGACTTGACTGTCCCTTTAACTCTGAAAATGGTAGCATTTCTATCCCCCAGAGAGGCTGAAGTGCATTGTGTAGAATGCAGAACTACTACAAGCTGAACAGTGATTGGTTGGTATTTGCAAGAGCTCATTTATATCAGCACCCTATTTGGTTGCAGCAAAGGAAGTAAGGAAAACAGCATTCAAGAGACTTTCCAAGGGGTGTGTCCTGAGCCTGCAAAACAATGCATATATTCCTAACAAAATTGTAGTTTGAAATGCTTTGAAAACATTTATTTCTCATGCAGATATTTTGCAAAGCACTGAATAACTTGTGCCTTGTGTATTGATGTACTTAAAGTGCCATTGTAGTTGAAAAAATGATTTGTAAAACTAGATAACCTGTAATATTATGTGTTTATAATCCCCGGCAAAGTGAGTAAACATTTATAGTACTGCTCGGGGGATGCAGAGAACTGCTGGCCCTGAGTGGAAATGGATGCTGACTCTATCAGTAGCTGATCTGGTTAGCGGAAATTTACACTCATGACCAGCACTTCTCTGTGGCTCCTCAGTGGTACTAACCCTATTGCGCGGTTTAAACACATAGCATTACAGGGTGGCTAATTTTAAAATGATATCATAAAAACATTTCAGTCATTCATATATTAAATTGTTGCTATTTATTTGTTTTTGTGCCTGAAAAATTGTAAAGTTTAAAAAGAAATGAATAGAGTGGTGTTAGTTGTGTACATATTACTAATGCTCACTAGAAACGTGACGCAATGGAGCTTCTGCGCTGAATGTGCCCAGAGCCGCACTAACACTAATGTTTCCAGAGAGCGTTACAGTAGAGGGGGCGGACCCACGCTGTGAGGGAAGGAGGGACGCGACACAAGGAAGCTTCTACCCTTAATGTGCCCAGAGCCGCCCTAACATAAATGGTTCAGGAAACCGTGCTACAGTGGAGAGGGCGGACCCAGTGAGAGAGTGCAATTAGAGGGAGCATAGTCACACTAACACGTCAACGACCGCACGTAAATGAGCTGGTACGTTTATTAGTACAGACTTAAATGCTACTTGTCCTTCTCTTTTCTATTTTCCAGATACAAAATAGAATAAGGACAGCGCTGAGCCCAAAGTTACACCTTTGCCACATTCTAAAACCACCACCTTCAAAAGTGGATACAAATGGAAAATACAATGAATACAAAGGATGGCGCTAGACAGCTAGATGTAACACACATTTATTCAGGGACATCTAGTCAAAATACTCTTTACCACAATCATATAAGTATAATAAATAATCCAGATAAAAAATTCTTATAGTTGAAAATCCTATCATAAATACAAGAATACCGTAATAATGAGAAATAAATAGAAATAAAAAGGGACGTCTCCCTTACAATTTAAGACAATTCCACAATGTATATTTACTCTAATAAACAGAATAATTATACTGGGGTTTAGAAGAAGAAAAAAATTAATAAAAAATAAAAATGAAAGTAAAAAATGGTAAAAAAGTTATACCACCTTAATTGATACAAAATGTATATAAAGATATGTGTGTGTGTGTATATATATAAAAAAAGAAATGTCCCAAATCGATCCTTGTAATATAGCGTATCCTCAAACGCTGATTCCAATGGGTGAAAAGATAACTGTAATAGCTTCCAGATAAAGATACTGTGCAATCTTTCAAACAGACGATTACATTGCCACAATATATCAAATTTCAGCAGGATAAACAATATATTGTATTCTCCTGGTTATATATAACATATAGCTAGTTTGTCGTGCAAATAAAAATTACCTCTTTAAAAGTTTGTACAGTGCAGCACACCATGTAGAAAACTGTTTTGCAGGTTAAACACCGAACAAAGATTGGAACAAACACTCGCCTTCTGAAGACAGTTGGAGCAATCTCACTCACCCCTCTTCCTCCAGAGTGACGGGTTTGATTTCAAAGTTGAATAACAATGCTCCGGTCGGTAGGATTTCCGTGATGGAAGCGGCAGACTTTGTGATAGTCAGATGGTTCATAAAACAGATTGACCCGCTCTTAGCGGATATCACGTGCGGGATACTAGGTACCTAGTAAAAACAAATATTTGCAAGATAACAGCTTAGCTTCTACACGTTTCACCCGTGATAGTGGCCTTTCTCAAGATAGCAGCTGTCCCTGGAAACTAAGTTTAAAAACCTGCTGCTTGTATTCCATTGGTTGGAAGTTGTATGTTAATTGATTTTTCAGGTGGAATTTTCCTTAAGGTAGAAATGCCACATCATGAGTCTTCTGGTTCATCATATATATAAAATAATACAATATTAAATATTTAGTGGATTAGAATAAGAGTGTATTTGTATTTTTGTTGTTCCTAAACTACCAAAAAGGGTGACCGGTCCAATTCTGAATTTAGCCCTTTAGGAAAAAGGGTACCCAGTTTATATATCATTTCTGATTCTTTCCTCAAAAGTTTGGTCTCAAAATTGCCCCATCTTCAATTCCCTTTTACTTTGCAAATACCCCAATATTGAAAATGTTTAATGTTATTATTATGTGTTTATACAGATGTGTATCAAGGTTGCCTTTTTCTATGTTATATAGGTGTTCTCTAATCCTATCTCTCAGGATTCTGGTGGTTTCACCAATGTAAAACAACTTGCATGAGCATTTTATTGCATTTTATTGCATATACAACCCCTTTTTGGGAACATCTAATCGTATCTTTGATGTTAAAGATGTCTCCTGTTCTTGGTAAAACAATGGTTTTACTTTTTGTGCTATATCTACCAGCTCTGCATGTGTAGCAGGCGAAGAAACCATTTACACTTTCCCTCTCAAGTCCCTCTCAACCATACCAGTGTTTTCTCTTAAGTTCACTGGGAGCCAGTATCTGTTTAAGATTTTTGGCCCTTCTAAATATCATTTTTGGTTTATGTGTCAAAACATCACCTATTAATGGGTCTTTCTTTAATATGTGCTAATGTCTGTTTATTATTTTCTTGATGGCCACATGATTTTCACTATAATCTGCTATAAATGCTAAACTATACTCCATTATTTATAGTATTTTGGGGTTCAGTTCTCTTATAGTTTAACAAAGTACTTATTTCTATCTCATGGGCTCTATTGATGGCCCCTTGTAATTCTTGATCCGTGTATCCTCTTTCATTAAACCTTTTTTTGTAGAATGCTTACCTGGGTTTCAAAATCTATTTGTCTAGAACAGTTTTTCTTAACTCTTAGAAATTGTCCAGTTGGTATATTGTCCTTCCACCTTTTAAGATGGCAACTCTTTTTGTGGACATAATTGTTACAATCAACTTTTTTTAAAAAAAAAGGTTTTAGTGGCAAATTTATCTTTATCTACAAATAACTCCAGGTCTAGAAATTATATTGATTCTTTACTATATTCATAAGTGAAATTTAGCCCCTTGTCATTAGAATTCATACTCTGAAAGAACTTTTTAAGGTTGTCTTCTGAACCTTTCCAAATAATCAAAGTATCATCAATGTACCTTTTGAAGATCACGAGATCTGCACCAAGCTCATGCGCATTAAGGAAACTGTCTTCCCAGTCCCCCACAAAAATATTCACATAGCTTGCTGCGAATCTCGTGCCCATCGCGGTGCCTTCTGTCTGCAAATATTTCCCATTGAACTCAAAGTAGTTGTTATCTAGTATGGATTTAATACTTTTCAGAAGGAACCCGCACATTTCTGGACTTCTTTATCCTTACGTAAAAGGTTTTCTACTGCTTGTACTAGATGTCCCTGAATAAATGTGTGTTACATCTAGCTGTCTTGCGCCATCCTTTGTATTCATTGTCTTTTCTATTTTACCTCTGAGGTGCAAATCAGTTACAAAATAATCTTAACGTAACCACTGTTTTCTTTCACCAGTGGGTATGTGAAAATTGCTTAACTTCAAGTCTTCAAGTATTTTCATTCCCCTTATTGAATTTTTAGCTACTACGTACTATCTATAGTAGATCATGAATCTTCTCTTGACTGGAAGTTCTATACCAGTGCCCTGTTTTTTTGTCTTTTTTTTCTATTTTCCCACCTTCACTTTTGTAAAACATGCCCCTGACAGTATGACAGTATTCTTGTACTGACCGTATATAACTGTGAAAGGGAAGTGGGTGCAGCTAGCAGCATTTTAAATACATCACGTGACGCACCTTCTGCTCTCTCCTGTACACCGTTATCAATCATCTTCAGTTCCCTTCTTCTTGGATTAATTTACTGATCTACTGACAGTCCACTCACTTTGTAATGTACAATCTGTATTGCTTTATAGCTACTTGTTACACCACAAAGCCTACACTGATAATCTCAGATCACACATTTAAAGCCAAAGTAAATCTGTCAGTTTTATTAGTTGTCGTTGATATATGTTTAGGGGACAGTAGTGTAATTCACTGGAAAACATGCACACTAAGATAATACACAAATAAATATATCTGCAGTGACAATTCTCCCATTCCTTAGTCTTTCTGTGAAGTTTATATTAACTTAGTGAGATCACTCATGCTTCAGTGTGCAATTAAAAAAAGTTGTTTCTCACTGGAGAGGCTACTCCACTTATTAATATTTTATTTAACATGTTCTATGAAATTTACTTGCGTTTTTACAACTTTGTGACAACAAGCAAATAAAACTGGTGTTCAATATTCCATAATGTATTTTGTGTTACAGTTCTTCATACTAAAAAAAAAGCTATCTTAAATCATAAGTTAGTCTGTATTGTGCTTGGGAAACTGTCACATGAATAAAAAAGTATCGGTACTTGGTCTTAAAACAATCGTATAGGTGCAACCCTAGTAGGAAGTGCCTATAAGTTAATGAGCATTGGTAGGAACGGAAGTAAATATCAGCCAATGAGTATTAGTCGGAATTACCTATTAGCTAATGAGCATTGCCTCTCAGGTACTTCCTACCAATACTCATTGACTGAGAGGCACTTTCTATTAATTTATTCACATTGGCTGATAGGTACTTCCTACTAATGCTCATTTGCTAATAGGTTCTTCCTACTAATACTCATTGGCTGATATTTACTTCCTACCAATGCTCATTGACTATCAGCTAATGAGCATTAGTAGGAATACCTACCAGCTAATGAGCAATCATAGTAAGTGTATATGAGTCAGATGCGTCTATAGTAATATCAAATGGCGATATAGCAAAATATTGATCAAAAGTTGCATTAGCTAACCAATTGTGTCACAAAATAGTACTCATAAAATAGTAATCAAAAGTTGCAATAGCAAACCAATTGTATCACAATATGGCCCTATTAGAAAAATTATAGTCGTAATAACGAGTCTTGTACCAAATATCAAAAATATTGTATACAAAATTCAACTAATCTCTAGTGCATCATGGTACAATATGTTATACCAAATTGAATAGTGTCAAAAACAGCATACTAGATTATAGCAACCAATAAATAGCATACTGAGTTATAGCATACAATAAATAGTGTCAACCTATATATTGCAGAGATATAATTATCCAGTGCTAAACAACCAAATAATATAAATGTGTTTACACAAAATTATATAACCAACAGTGAACGTGTCAAACAGTGAAAAAAAATATTAATTCTTATAATACAGTGTTAATGCTTAAGACGTTAAGTTCACAAACAAATGTCTCTGATGTATCAATCCTACGGCTGCAATGCTTCTTCCAAAAGTTTGGCGGCAGTTCAAGTATGGCAGGTCTAGAAATAGGATAAAACAGAGGAAGGCGCCACAATAGTTAAACAATAGATAAACAGCACTTGATAAGTGCCACAAAAGCCTCCTGGACCTTTAACAGCTGTCCAGATAGCTGCCCTCACGTCAAACAGCAAAGCTCCCACTGGTATGTACAGTCAGGATTCCCGTGTTCGCTCGTCTTTTAACCCCTCCAAGGAGTCTGTGATTCCTGTGTCTTGGTTAGTAACTATAAGACAGTAAGCATTATTAGGAAGTACTTAGCTAATGAGCATTAGATCAGTCAGTGAGAATTAGTAGGAAGAATTAGTAGGAAGTGCCTATCAGCTAATGGGCATTAGTAGGAAGTACCTATCAGCCAATGAGTATTAGTAGGAAATACCTATTAGCTAATGAGCATTAGTAAGAAGTACCTACCAGCCAGTGAGAATTAGTAGGAAGTGCCTCTCAATCAATGAGCATTAGTAGGAAGTGCCTATCAGCTAATGGGCATTAGTAGGAAGTGCCTATCAGCCAGTGAGTATTAGTAGGAAATACCTATTAGCTAATGAGCATTAGTAGGAAGCGCATATCAGCCAGTGAACATTAGTAGGAAATACCTATAAGCTTATGAGCATTAGTAGGAAGTGCCTATCAGCCAGGAAGCATTAGTAGGAAGTGCCTATAATCTGAGCATTTGTAGGAAGTACCTATTATCCAGTGATCATTAGTATGAAGTGCCTATCAGCCAGTGAGCATTAGTAGGAAGCTCCTCTCAGCTAGTGAGTATTAGTAGGATGTGCCTATCAGCTAATAAGCAGTAGTAGAAATTGCCTATCAGCCAATGAGCATAAGTAGGAAGTCTCTCTCAGCTAATGAGCATTAGTAGGAAGTACCTATTAGCCAATGAGCATTAGTAGGAAGTACCAATCAGCCAGTGACCATTAGTAGGAAGTACCTATCAGCCAGTGAGTATTAGTAGGAAATACCTATTAGCTAATGAGCATTAGTAGGAAGCGCATATCAGCCAGTGAGCATTAGTAGAAAATACCTATAAGCTTATGAGTATTAGTAGGATGTGCCTATAAGCTAATAAGCAGTAGTGATGTCGCGAACCTAAAAATTTGCGTTCGCGAACGGCGGACACGAAATTCCGCAACTGTTTGCGAACGGGCGAACCGCCATTGACTTCAATAGGCAGGCGAATTTTAAAACCCACAGGGACTCTTTCTGGCCACAATAGTGATGGAAAAGTTGTTTCAAGGGGACTTACACCTGGACTGTGGCATCCCGGAGGGGGATCCATGGCAAAACTCCCATGGAAAATTACATATAGTTGATGCAGAGTCTGGTTTTAATCCATAAAGTGCATAAATCACCTAAAATTCCTAAATTGTTTGGAATAACGTGCTTTAAAACATCAGGTATGATGTTGTATCGATCAGGTAGTGTAAGGGTTACGCCCGCTTCACAGTGACAGACCAAACTCCCCATTTAAAGGGACAGTCTACACCAGAATTTTTATTGTTTTAAAAGATAGATAATCCCTTTATTACCCATTTCCCAGTTTTGCATAACTAACACATTTATAATAATATACTTTTAACCTCTGTGATTATCTTGTATCTAAGCCTCTGCAGACTGCTCCTTTTTTCAGTTCTTTTGACAGACTTGCAGTTTAGCCAATCAGTGCCTGCTCCCAGATAGCACTGTGCTCGTGCACAAGAAGTTATCTATATGAAATACGTGAACTAACACCCTCTAGTGGTGAAAAACTGTTAAAATGCAATTTGAAAGAGGTGGGCTTCAAGGTCTAAGAAATTAGCCTATGAACCTCCTAGGTTAAGCTTTCAACTAAGAATACCAAGAGAACAAAGCAAAATTGGTGATAAAAGTAAATTGGAAAATTGTTTAAAATTACATGCTCTATCTGAATCATGAAAGTTTATTTTGGCCTAGACTGTCCCTTTAACGCACCGCAAACAACCGCACAGTCCATTTGCGCAACCGCAAACTCCCCATTTGCACAAGGTTGGATACCAAGCTAGCCATGTCCCGTTCCTTGTCCTCACTGATGTCATTGAAGGTCTCTTCCTCCACCCAGCCACGTACAACACCAAAGGTCCCCGAAAGGTGACAACAAGCCCCCTGGGATGCCTGCTGTGTTTGGTCTTCCACCTCCTCAAAGCCACCTTCCTCCTCTGACACCTCTTCTTCAGACTCCTCTCTCTGCGCTGCCTCTCTCTGCATTATTATAATTTGTGTTAAGTAGTACTATTCCTATCAGTTTAATCCCTGTTATGTCCCCTATCAGGGGACGTGTATATGGCATGGATTTTAGGAACCGGGAGATGGAAAAAGATGCTAGGTCGGTCCTCCTACTTCAAATTTGGGGCACTGCGTGTGCAATCAACTGTGCCACCAGATATGAGTGGTGTATTAAGTAGTACTATTCTGATCAGTTTAATCCCTGTTATGTCCCCTATCAGGGGACATGAATATGTATATGGCATGGCCGAAAAACAAGTGGCTGTCAGATAACAGTCCGGCCATGAGATCGATAGATTTGATAGATAGATAGATAGATAGATACATAGATTAGATAGATCAATAGATGCAATAGACACATTTGATAGATACGATAGATAGATAGATAGATTTGATAGATAAATAGATAGATTTGATAGATCATTTCCCAGACAGAGAATTACAAGACGTGCGGTCTGGGACCCATGGTAAGGTTCCCAGAGGCAGTTGCGGCGCCAGGGGACATGTATATGGCATGGATTTTAGGAACCGGGAGATGAAAAAAGATGCTTGGTCGGTCCTCCTGCTTCAAATTTGGGGCACTGCGCGTGCAATCTATTGTGCCACCAGATATGAGTGGTGTGTTAAGTAGTACTATTCTGATTAGTTTAATCCCTGTTACGTCCCCTATCAGGGGACGTGTATATGGCATGGATTTAAGGAATCGGGAGATGGAAAAAGATGCTTGGTCGGTCCTCCTGCTTCAAATTTGGGGCACTGCGCGTGCAATCTATTGTGCCACCAGATTTGAGTGGTGTGTTAAGTAGTACTATTCTGATCAGTTTAATCCCTGTTACGTCCCCTATCAGGGGACGTGTATATGGCATGGATATGTATATGGCATGGCCGAAACACAAGTGGCTGTCAGATAACAGTCAGGCCACGAGATAGATAGATTTGATATAGATACATAGATTAGATAGATAGATCAATAGATGCAATAGATACATTTGATAGATACGATAGATATATTTGATAGATAAATAGATATATTTGATAGATAGATAATTTCCCAGACAGAGAATTACAAGACGTGCGGTCTGGGACCCATGGTAAGGTTCCCAGAGGCTGTTGCAGCGCCAGGGGACATGTATATGGCATGGATTTTAGGAACCGGGAGATGGAAAAAGATGCTTGGTCGGTCCTTCTACTTCAAATTTGGGGCACTGCGCATGCAATCTACTGTGCCACCAGATATGAGTGGTGTGGTTTTTTAAGCCACAGTGCAGCACCAGAGGCCAGAAAAATTTGGCATGTACACATGCCTGAAAAATTAGGTATTGTTGCAGCCGCAGAAAAATTGATGTTTGTTTCCCAGGCAAAAAGTGCCCTAAAACATTGCGGCTTGAACCCTAGTTGGTGGAGGATAAGTCACGCAAGTCATCCGGCATTCGAAGATAAAATACAGCAGCGTGTGGACCATTTTTAGCCCAAGGCAGCTCATGTCATCAGGCCTTTTTTACTCAAATGTCACCCAATGTCAGTCCCTTCGGGATCCATCCCTCATTCATCTAAATAAAGGTGAGGTAATCTAGACTTTTTGACCTAGGCGACTTCTCTTCTCAGGGACAATACCTCCTGCTGCACTGAAGGTCCTTTCTGACAGGACACTTGAAGCAGGGCAGGCCAGAAGTTCTATCGCAAATTGGGATAGCTCAGGCCACAGGTCAAGCCTGCACACCCAGTAGTCAAGGGGTTCATTGCTCCTCAGAGTGTCGAGATCTGCAGTTAAGGCGAGGTAGTCTGCTACCTGTCAGTCGAGTCGTTCTCTGTGGGTGGACCCCGAAGGGCTATGGCGATGTGTAGGACTTAAAGAACTCTGCATGTCCTCCATCAACAACATGTCTGGAAAGCATCCTGTCCTTGCCGGCGTGGTCGTGGGAGTCAGAGGATTACTTTCACCTCTTCCCCTGTTAGATTCCCGTTGTGCTGTGACATCACCCTTATACGCTGTGTAAAGCATACTTTTTAATTTATTTTGGAACTGCTGCATCCTTTCCGACTTGTGGAAATTCGGTAACATTTCAGGCACTTTATGCTTATACCGGGGGTCTAGTAGCGTGGACACCCAGTACAGTTCGTTCTCTTTCAGCTTTTTTATACGAGTGTCCCTCAACAGGCACGACAGCATGAAAGACCCCATTTGCACAAGGTTGGATGCCGAGCTACTCATGTCCCGTTCCTCGTCCTCAGTGATCTCACTGAAGGTATCTTCTTTCCCCCCAGCCATGTACAACACCACGGGTACCAGATAGGTGACAACGAGCACCCTGGGATGCCTGTTGTGGCTGGTCTTCTTCCTCCTCCTCCTCAAAGCCACATTCCTCCTCTGACTCCTCTTCCTCACAATCCTCTTCCAGCGTTGCCGCTGGTACAGCAAGCGATGCTGATAAGGCTGTTTCTGGTGGTGATGGTGACCACAACTCTTCCTCTTCACGCTCATCTACGGCTTGATCCAGCACTCTTTGCAGGGCACGCTCCAGGAAGAAAACAAATGGTATGATGTCGCTGATGGTGCCTTCGGTGCGACTGACTAGGTTTGTCACCGCCTCAAAAGGACGCATGAGCCTACAGGCATTGCGCATGAGCGTCCAGTAACGTGGCAAAAAAAATCCCAGCTCCGCAGAGGCTGTCCTAGCACCCCAGTCATACAAATACTCGTTAACGGCTTTTTCTTGTTGGAGCAGGCGGTCAAACATTAGGAGTGTTGAATTCCAACTTGTCGGGCTGTCGCAAATCAAGGGCTTCACTGGCATGTTGTTTCTCCTCTGGATATCGGAAAAGTGCGCCATGGCCATGTAGGAATGCCTGAAATGGCCACACACCTTCCTGGCCTGCTTCAGGACGTCCTGTAAGCCTGGGTACTTATGCACAAAGCGTTGTACGATCAGATTACACACATGTGCCATGCACGGCACATGGGTCAACTTGCCCAATTTCAATGCCGCCACCAAATTACTTCCGTTGTCAGAAACCACTTTGCCGATCTCCAGTTGGTGCGGAGTCGGCCACTGATCCACCTGTGCGTTCAGGGCGGACAGAAGTGCTGGTCCGGTGTGACTCTGCTTTCAGGCAAGTCAACCCCAAGATGGCGTGACACTGCCGTATCCGGGATGTGGAATAGTACCTGGGGAGCTGGGGGGGTGCCATTGATGTGGAGCAAGACGCAGCAGCAGAAGAGGACTCAGCCGAGGAGGTTATGGAAGAGGATGGAGTAGGAGGAGTAGAGGAGGTGGCAGCAGGCCAGCCTGCAAGTCGTGGCGGTGTCACCAACTCCTCTGCAGAGCCACGCTTTCCATGCTTGTCAGCCGTCAGCAGGTTTACCCAATGTGCAGTGTAGGTGATATACCTGCCCTGACCATGCTTTGTAGAGCAGCTATCAGTGGTCAGATGGACCCTTGCCCCAACACTGTGTGCCAGACATGCCATTATTTCCTTTCGCACAATCGAGTACAGGTTGGGGATTGCCTTTTGTGAAAAGAAATTTCGGCTGGGTACCTTCCACTGCGGTGTCCCAATAGCTACAAATTTTTGGAACGCCTCAGACTCCACCAGCTTGTATGGTAAAAGCTGGCGGGCTAAGAGTTCAGACAAGCCAGCTGTCAGACGCCGGGCAAGGGGGTGACTTTGTGAAATTGGCTTCTTACGCTCAAACATGTCCTTGACAGACACCTGACCTTGGGCAGATGAGTAGGAAATGCTCCGAAAGAGAGACGGAGTGGCAGATGGTTGAGAGGGGGCAAGGAGGACAGCAGTGGTTGATGTGGCTGAAGATGCTGGACCAGGAGGAGGATGGCGGCTTTGAGTTTGTGTGCTGCTTCTACTCATGTGTTGATCCCATAGGCGTTTGTGATGTGCGATCATGTGCCTTCGCAAAGCAGTTGTACCTAGGTGGGTGTTGGACTTCCCATGACTCAGTTTCTTTTGGCACAGGTTGCAAATGGCATCGCTGTTGTCAAAGGCAGACACACAAAAAAAATGCCACACTGCTGAGCTCTGCGATGACGGCATTCTGGTGGTGGCAACAGCATGCGTTGATTGGTGTGCTGTCTGGCTGACCCCGGGTGCTGATGCATGCTTTCTTACTGTGCCACTAGCTCCTTGCGACCACCTCCCCCTGCTTCCAACTCGTCTCATCCTCCTCCTCTCTGTCTCCCCATCTAAACTTTCTCCCTGTTCTTGTTCTCTTCTAGCGGGCACCCACGTGACATCCACAGACGCATCGTCATCATCAACCGCTTCACTTGTATCTGACAAATCAACAAAGGAAGCAGCAGCAGGTACAACATCATCATCATCACACCGTACGTCCATGTCTGTAATGCTGCCTGACTGAGACATATCACGGTTATCTACATCCTCTGTCAATGATGCTTGCGCATCACTCATTTCTTCCAACTGATGTGTAAATAACTCCTCTGACAGATCAAGAGAAGCGGCTGTGGTGCTAGTGTTGGTGGTGGCGGCAGGCGGGCGAGTGGTAACTTGAGAGGTGCCCAAAGCTAAGCTGGAGGAGGATGGTGCGTCAAGGTTCGGAGCAGAAGCTATAGAAGATTATGTGTCCTGTGTTAAAAAGTCAACTATGTCCTCAGAACTTTTCGAGTTCATGGTACGTGGCCTCTGAACACTGGGCATTATTCTAGGGCCAAAGGGAATCACAGCACCATGACCACGACGGCACCTGCGGGGTGGCCTGCCTCACGGAAAATTACATAGTTGATGCAGAGTCTGATTTTAAGCCATAAAGGGCATAAATCACCTAACATTCCTCAATTGTTTGGAATAACGTGCTTTAAAACATCAGGTATGATGTTGTATCGATCAGGTAGTGTAAGGGTTACGCCCGCTTCACAGTGACAGACCAAACTCCCCGTTTAACGCACCGCAAACAACCGCAAACAGTCCATTTGCACAACCACGAGATAGATTTGATAGATACATAGATTAGATAGATAGATCAATAGATGCAATATACATTTGATAGATACAATAGAATGATTTGATAAATTTATAATTTTCCAGACAGAGAATTACAAGACATGCAGTCTGGGACCCATGGTAAGGTTCCCAGAGGCAGTTGCGGCGCCAGGGGACGTGTATATGGCATGGATTTTAGGAACCGGGAGATGGAAAAAGATGCTTGGTCGGTCCTCCTACTTCAAATTTGGGGCACTGCTCGTGCAATCTACTGTGCCACCAGATATGAGTGGTGTGTTAAGTAGTACTATTCTGATCAGTTTAATACCTGTTACTCCCCCTATCGGGGGAGGTGTATATGGCATGGATTTTAGGAACCCGGGAGATGGAAAAAGATGCGTGGTTGGTCCTCCTACTTCAAATTTGGGGCACTGCGCATTCAATCGTGGCCGGACTTTTAGCCGACACTAGCAGACTGATGTTTCACAGTCAAAAAAGTTTTTTTTTTTTTAAATTTACACTACTGTTACAACAGATATGAGTGGTGGCACTAGTTGGCAAGTGGGCCTGGCACACACGCTGCAAAATCAAAAAAGTGGAAAACAGCACACCTGAATCTTCTCTTGTGGGGCACGGAGCAACAGACTTGCCAAGTCTTCAGCACAATCACAAACTTCAAAAAACTCCAGCCACCATCTTAGTTAAAAGACCTTTATTGTCTTATCCTGGGTCCAAACATATAACGTTTCAAGCCAACATGGCTCTTAATCATGTACATCTTAATTATACAGGTTCCTGCTTTTTATACCCTCACCTGTTAATTATTCATCAACTGTTCATTAACCCCTTGTATGAGAAACACACCTATTGCAATAGTGACATCTAGTGGTTATAATATATAGTACACTTTTCTTCATTTTTGATGTCTCTTTGCTTTTCAATAGAATGGGTGAACAGTATGTATATCATTTAAAATATAAACATAAAAACCTATATACAATGTTAAAAGAGGAGCATAAAATCCAAACATCCACAATGTCTACACAGTCTACAGAGTATATTTACATCAATCAAGATTTATTCCTTTACAGAATATATTTTTATTGAGAAAACTCTTTCATTTTACTTGATTCATTAACTTTTCGTTCAAACATTATAGAACAACCTGCTATCCGCAAGCTATTTCATGTGCCCATGATCAACCTAAAAGTGCAAATAATCCTAACCTATCCATGTATGATTTTCCTTAGTAAAACAGACTCCAATCAAAGTCTTTATTAAGACCCTTGGGGATAAGGCAATCTAGTTTGTGGATCCAGAACATCTCCCTAATTTTTAGGAGATGCTCTCTATCGCCCCCCCCCTCCTTGGTTTCATCACCTGGTCTATAACTAATAAGAATCTAAGCTGACTAATATTGTGACCTGCAGAGAGGAAGTGAGAGGATACCGGTGCTTCCTTATTTTTGCACCTTATATTCGATTTATGTTCCGTTATCCTCTTCCTTACCTCTCTGCAGGTCTCGCCAATGTAAATAAGTCCACACAGACATTTAATCATGTAAATAGCATATGTTGCTCTGCATGTAAAGTGTTTGTTTATTGTGAACTTCCTACCACTAGTTGGATGGTAGAAGTATTTGCCTTTTATCATCGAGCTACAATGGCTACAATTCAAACATGGATAGCAGCCATTATTGCTACTGCCTATTGTTGATTGTATACTTCTCTTTCCAGGGCCTATGTCAGTATGTACAATCCAATCCCTAATCCTTTTATTCCTCTTATATGCAATCATCGGTTATTTCTTAAATTCTTCCACCTGTGGGTTGCATTCCCTGATAATGTGCCAATGTTTTTTTAGGATACCTGCAATCTTTCCACTCAACCTATTATGCTGTGTAACAAATATCATATTGTTCTCACTTCTTTTGTCTATTTGTTTTTGGCTCTGTCCTAAACCCTCCTCAATATTCACAAGCTGTTCTGTTATTAGTTTTTTTGGATAGTTCCTAGTAATAAACTTATTGGCCATTTCTCCCAATCTCTGTTTACACTTGCTACCGTCTGAAACAATCCTCTTCACTCTAGTGAACTGACTCTTGGGTATTGCTCTGAACACACTTTCTGGGTGGCAACTGCCATATTGCAACAAATTATTCTTATCAGTTTTTTTTGTGTACAGGTCAGTCTCCAAGAAACCTTTATCCTTATAAACATAAGTATCCAAGTACTCTACTCCTACCTCACTCATGTTTAGACTGAACTTCAATCAATTTACTGAACAATTAAGGTCTTCTATGAATGATAACAGGCTCACAACGTCGCCCCCCCCCCCCCCCCACGCCAGACACTTCATCGATAAATCTCCACCAGGAGATACCATATGTTTGAAAATTCATATTTGAGTATACAAAATGTTCCTCAAAACTACTCATAAATATGTTGGCGTATGTGGGGGCGACGTTGGAGCCCATTGCTGTACCCTGTTTTTGGAGGTAGTAAGAATCCATGAATAAAAAGTAATTCTGATACAGTATGACAGTCAACAAACTTATTAGAAATTCAATCAAATGATTTTTTGTCCAAACTTAAAGATCTGGGGCAGGTTGGAGATAAATGCATATTGTTTACACTGGATGTCTCCAGTTTGTATACCTCTATTAGGCATACTAGTGGAATTGCAGCAGTAGAAAACATATTGAAATCTAGTAGCAACTATACTGCCAAAGAGATTGAATTTCTAATAAGTTTGTTGACTGTCATACTGTATCAGAATTATTTTTATTTATGGATTCTTACTACCTCCAAAAACAGGGTATAGCAATGGGCTCCAACGTCGCCCCCACATACGCCAACGTAGTTTTGAGGAACATTTTGTATACTCAAATATGAATTTTCAAACATATGGTATCTCCTGGTGGAGATTTATCGATGATGTGTTTGGCGTGTGGGGGGGGCGACGTTGTGAGCCTGTTATCATTCATAGAAGACCTTAATTGTTCAGTAAATGGATTGAAGTTCAGTCTAAACATGAGTGAGGTAGGAGTAGAGTACTTGGATACTTATGTTTATAAGGATAAAGGTTTCTTGGAGACTGACCTGTACACAAAAAAAACTGATGAGAATAATTTGTTGCAATATGGCAGTTGCCACCCAGAAAGTGTGTTCAGAGCAATACCCAAGAGTCAGTTCACTAGAGTGAAGAGGATTGTTTCAGACGGTAGCAAGTGTAAACAGAGATTGGGAGAAATGGCCAATAAGTTTATTACTAGGAACTATCCAAAAAAACTAATAACAGAACAGCTTGTGAATATTGAGGAGGGTTTAGGACAGAGCCAAAAACAAATAGACAAAAGAAGTGAGAACAATATGATATTTGTTACACAGCATAATAGGTTGAGTGGAAAGATTGCAGGTATCCTAAAAAAACATTGGCACATTATCAGGGAATGCAACCCACAGGTAGAAGAATTTAAGAAATAACCGATGATTGCATATAAGAGGAATAAAAGGATTAGGGATTGGATTGTACATACTGACATAGGCCCTGGAAAGAGAAGTATACAATCAACAATAGGCAGTAGCAATAATGGCTGCTATCCATGTTTGAATTGTAGCCATTATAGCTCGATGATAAAAGGCAAATACTTCAACCATCCAACTAGTGGTAGGAAGTTCACAATAAACAAACACTTTACATGCAGAGCAACATATGCTATTTACATGATTAAATGTCCGTGTGGACTTATTTACATTGGTGAGACCTGCAGAGAGGTAAGGGAGAGGATAACGGAACATAAATCTAATATAAGGTGCAAAAATAAGGAAGCACCGGTATCCTCTCACTTCCTCTCTGCAGGTCACAATATTAGTCGGCTTAGATTCTTAGTTATAGACCAGGTGATGAAACCAAGGAGGGGGGGGGGGGGCTATAGAGAGCATCTCCTAAAAATTAGGGAGATGTTCTGGATCCACAAACTAGATTGCCTTATCCCCAAGGGTCTTAATAAAGACTTTGATTGGAGTCTGTTTTACTAAGGAAAATCATGCATGGATAGGTTAGGATTATTTGCACTTTTAGGTTGATCATGGGCACATGAAATAGCTTGTGGATAGCAGGTTGTTCTATAATGTTAGAACGAAAAGATAATGAATCAAGTAAAATGAAAGTTTTCTCAATAAAAATATATTCTGTAAAGGAATAAATCTTGATTGATGTAAATATACTCTGTAGACTGTGTAGACATTGTGGATGTTTGGATTTTATGCTCCTCTTTTTAACATTGTATATAGGTTTTTATGTTTATATTTTAAATGATATACGTACTGTTCACCCATTCTATTGAAAAGCAAAGAGACATCAAAAATGAAGAAAAGTGTACTATATATTATAACCACTAGATTTCACTATTGCAATTGCAATAGGTGTGTTTTTCATACAAGGGTTTAATGAACAGTTGATGAATAATTAACAGGTGAGGGTATAAAAAGCAGGAACCTGTATAATTAAGATGTACATGATTAAGAGCCATGTTGGCTTGAAACGTTGTATGTTTGGACCCAGGATAAGACAATAAAGGTCTTTTAACTAAGATGGTGGCTGGAGTTTTTTGAAGTTTGTGATTGTGCTGCCACACACGCTGGCAGGCAGGCAACTGCAATTAGATTACACTAGCAGACTGATGTTTCACAGTCAAAATTACATAGGCAAAAAAAAAAAAAAAAAAAAATGATGTTCTAGCCCTAAAAATGGCTTTTTGGGGTGCTGTCCTTACAGCAGAGATCAGATGAGTCCTTCAGGACTGTAGTGGACACTGAATACACTAGCCTAGCTATCGATTTCCCTATAAAATCAGCAGCAGCTACACTATCCCTCCTCTCACTAAGAATGCAGGATCAGAATGAATCTAAAATGGCTGCTGTCCAGGAGCTGGGAGGGTCTGGGAGGGAGTGTCTGCTGCTGATTGGCTGAAATGTGTCTGCAGACTGTGAGATACAGGGTCAAAGTTTACTCAATGATGACGAATAGGGGGCGGATCGAACATCGCAAACATGCTATTTTCGCCGGGAACTATTCGCTGGCGAACTATTCGCGACATCACTACTGGCAGGCAACTGCAATTAGATTACACAAGCAGACTGATGTTTCACAGTCAAAAAAGTTTTTTTTTTTTTAAATTTATACTACAGTTACACTAGATATGAGTGGTGGCACTGGGCAAGTGAGCCTGGCACACACGCTGGCAGGCAACTGCAATTAGATTACACTAGCAGACTGATGTTTCACAGTCAAAAAAAAAATTATTTTAAATTTACACTACTGTTACAACAGATATGAGTGGTGGCACTGGGCAAGTGGGCCTGGCAGGCAGGCCACTGCAATTAGATTACACAGGGAAAAAAAACAAACAAAAAAAAGACTGATGTTCTAGCCCTAAAAAGGGCTTTTTGAGTCCTTACAGCAGAGATCCGATGAGTCCTTCAGGACTGTAGTGGACACTGAATACACTAGCCTAGCTATCAATTTCCCTATTAAATCAGCAGCAGCTACACTGTCCCTCCTCTCACTTAGAATGCAGCTTCCGAATGAATCTAAAATGGCTGCTGTCCAGGAGCTGAGAGGGTCTGGGAGGGAGGGTCTGCTGCTGATTGGCTGGAATGTGTCTGCAGACTGTGAGATACAGGGTCAAAGTTTACTCAATGATGACGAATAGGGGGCGGATCGAACATTGCATATGTTCACCCGCCATTGCGAACGCGAACAAGCTATGTTCGCCGGGAACTATTCGCCAGCGAACAATTCGAGACATCACTAATAAGCAGTAGTAGAAATTGCCTATCAGCCAATGAGCATAAGTAGGAAGTGTCTCTCAGCTAATGAGCATTATTAGGAAGTACCTATTAGCCAATGAGCATTAGTAGGAAGAGCCAATGAGCATTAGTAGGAAGTACAAATCAGCCAGTGACCATTAGTAGGAAGTACCTATCAACCAGTGAGCATTAGTAGGAAGTGCCTATTAACCAGTGAGAATTAGTAGGAAGTGCCTATAAGCTAATGAGCATTAATATGAAGTATATATTACACAGTGGGCATTAGTACAAAGTACCTATCAGCTAATGAGTATTAATAGGAAGTATGTATCACACAGTGAGCATTAGTAGGAAGTACCTACAGTATCAGCCAGTGAGAATTAGTAGGAAGTGCCTCTCAGTCAATGAGCATTAGTAGGAAGTGCCTATCAGCTAATGGACATTAGTAGGAAGTACCTATCGGCCATTGAGCATTAGTAGGAAATACATATCAGCCAATAAGCATTTACAGGAAGTGCCTATCAGCCAGTGAGCATTATTAGGAAGTATCTATCAGCTAATGAGCATTAGTAGTGAGTACCTATCAGCTAATGAGCATTAGTAGGAAGTACCTAGGGTTGCCACCTATCCCTTAAAATACAGGACACTTATAAGTTACACATGCTGCAGGGTGTGCAGGCAGAAATATGAATAGTGCTGTCCAAAAACACAATACGTGTTCCTCCCTGCACACCCTGCAGCATGTGTAACTCATAAGTGTCCATGAAAACACGACTGAGGTGGCAACCCCAAAAGTATCTATCAGCCAGTGAGCATTATTAGGAAGTGCCTATCAGACAATGAGCCTTAGTAGGAAGTAACTATAAGCCAGTAAGCATTATTAGGATGTACTTATCAGCTAATGAGAATTAGTAGTAAGTACCTATCAGCCAATGTGAATAAATTAATAGGAAGTGCCTCTCAGTCAATGAGCATTAGTAGGAAGAACCTATTAGCCAGTGAGTATTAGTAGGAAGTACCTATAATCTAATGAGCATTTGTAGGAAGTAACTATTATCTAGTGAGCATTTGTAGGAAGTAACTATTATCTAGTGAGCATTAGTAGGAAGTGCCTATCAGCCAATGAGCAGTTGTAGGAAGTGCCTCTCAGCTAATTAACATTAATAGGAAGTGCATATCAGACTGTGAGCATTAGTACAAAGTACATATCAGCTAATGAGTATTAATAGGAAGTACCTATCAGACAGTGATCATTAGTATGAAGTACATAACAGCCAGTGAGCATTAGTAGGAAGTGCCTCTCAGCTAATGAGTATTAGTAGGACGTGCCTATAAGCTAATGAGCAGTAGTAGAAAGTGCCTATCAGCCAATGAGCATTAGTAGGAAGTGCCTCTCAGGCACTTTCTACTAATTCTCATTAGCTGAGAGGAATTTCCTACTAATGCTCATTGGCTGATAGGCACTTTCTACTACTGCTCATTAGCTGATAGGCACTTTCTACTAATTCTCATTAGCTATCAGCTTATGATATTAGTAGGAAGTGCCTCTCAGACAATGAGCATTAGAAGGAAGTGCCTATAAGCTAATGAGCATTAGTGGGAAGTGCCTCTCAGCCAATGAGCATTAGTAGGAATTACCTATTAGCCCATGAGCATTAGTAGGAAGTACCTATCAACCAGTGAGCAGCAGTAGGAAGTGCCTAACAGAAAGTAAGCATTAGTAGGAAGTACCTATCAATTAATGAGCAATAGCAGAAAGTGCCTATAGGCAATGAGCCTTAGTAGGAAGTACCTATCAGTGAGCATTAGTAGGAAATACCTATACACTAATGAGCATTAGTAGGAAGTGCATTTTAGCTAATGAGTATTAGCAGGAAGTACTTATCACACAGTGAACATTACTAGGAAGTAACTATCAGCCAGTGAGCATTAGTAGGAAGTGCCTCTCAGCTAATGAGCATTAGTAGGAAGTGCCTATCAGACAGTGAGTATTAGTAGGAAGTACTTATCAGCTAATAGATATTAATAGGAAGTACCTGTCAGCCAGTGAGCTGAGCATTAGTAGGAAGTACCTATGAGCCAGTGAGCATTAGTAGAAAGTACCTATAAGCTAGTGAGCATTAGTAGGAAGTGCTTATTAGATAATAAGCATTAGTAGGAAGTGCTTATTAGATAATAAGCATTAGTAGGAAGTACTTATTAGCCAATAAGCATTAGTAGCATGTACCCATCAGTCAGTGACCATCAGTACTAAGTACTTATCAACCAGTGAGCAGCAGTAGGAAGTGCCTAACAGACAGTGAACATTAGTAGGAAGTACCTATCAATTAATGAGCAATAGTAGGAAGTACCTATCAGCTAGTTAGCATTGGTAGGAAGTACCTATCAGACAATGCATATTAGTAGGAAGTTCCTATCAGCTAGTGAGCATTAGTAGGAAGTGCTTATCAGACAGTTAGCTTTATTAGGAAATACCTATAAGCTAATGAGCATTAGTATGAAGTACCTATCAGCTAATGAGCATTAGTAGGAAGTTCGTTTTAGAAAATTAGCATTAGTAGGAAGTGCCTATCAGCTAATGAGCATTAATAGGAAGTGCCTATCATACAGTGAGCATCAGTAGGAAGTACCTATCAGCCAATGAGCATTAGCAGAAAATGCCTCTTAGCTAATAAGCATTAGTAGGAAGTGCCTATCAGCCATGGAGAATTAGTAGGAAGTACCTATCAGCTAATGAGCATTTGCAGGAAGTGCCTCTCAGCTAATGAACATAAATAGTAAGTACCTATCAGCTAATAAGCATTAGTGCCAAGCATTGGTGTGGGAACCCAAAATAATCTCAATATATATACGTACAGTATATATATATACTACCTGCCCCTCTGCAGGCCCTTGCGGCACAGCATTCTGAAATGTATAGTTCCTGGCTGCGTAGCCTAGAGAAGGCCCAGCCGCACCAGACTAAATTTTTGGTGCGGCTTGCAGTGGCAGTCAGAAGAAAGCCCCATGGAGGCACCAAATGAGGATGTCAGCACCCAGTTAAGGCCCAGGCCCGCCACTGGGCCCCTGACTGGAGTTCCTCCTTTCACATCCTTATGGCAACCCTGACTGGGGGGATTTATGCATTATCTGCACCCTCCACATGAATTCTTGGGGGGTGTATCCCTCCTGTTCCTACGCCCCTGGTAGGATGTAACTATCAGCCAGTGAGCATTATCAGGAAGTGCCTATCAGCCAGTGAGCATTAGTAGGAAATACCTATAAGCCAATGAGCACTAGAAGGAAGTGCCTATCAGCCAGTGAGCATTAGTAGGAAATACCTATAAGCCAATGAGCATTAGAAGGAAGTGCCTATCAGCCAGTGAGCATTAGTAGGAAATACCTATAAGCCAATGAGCATTAGAAGGAAGTGCCTATCAGCCAGTGAGCATTAGTAGGAAATACCTATAAGCCAATGAGCATTAGAAGGAAATACCTATAAGCCAATGAGCATTAGAAGGAAGTGCCTATCAGCCAGTGAGCATTAGTAGGAAATACCTATAAGCCAATGAGCACTAGAAGGAAGTGCCTATCAGCCAGTGAGCATTAGTAGGAAATACCTATAAGCCAATGAGCACTAGAAGGAAGTGCCTATCAGCCAGTGAGCATTAGTAGGAAATACCTATAAGCCAATGAGCATTAGAAGGAAGTGCCTATCAGCCAGTGAGCATTAGTAGGAAATACCTATAAGCCAATGAGCATTAGAAGGAAGTGCCTATCAGCCAGTGAGCATTAGTAGGAAATACCTATAAGCCAGTGAGCATTATCAGGAAGTGCCCTTTTAGCCAGTGAGCATTAGTAGGAAATACCTATAAGCCAGTGAGCATTATCAGGAAGTGCCTATCAGCCAGTGAGCATTAGTAGGAAATACCTATAAGCCAGTGAGCATTATCAGGAAGTGCCTATCAGCCAGTGAGCATTAGTAGGAAATACCTATAAGCCAGTGAGCATTATCAGGAAGTGCCTATCAGCCAGTGAGCATTAGTAGGAAGTGCCTATCAGTCAGTGAGCATTAGTAGGAAATACCTATAAGCCAATGAGCATTAGAAGGAAGTGCCTATCAGCCAGTGAGCATTAGTAGGAAATACCTATAAGCCAATGAGCATTAGAAGGAAGTGCCTATCAGCCAGTGAGCATTAGTAGGAAATACCTATAAGCCAGTGAGCATTATCAGGAAGTGCCTATCAGCCAGTGAGCATTAGTAGGAAATACCTATAAGCCAATGAGCATTAGAAGGAAGTGCCTATCAGTCAGTGAGCATTAGTAGGAAATACCTATAAGCCAATGAGCATTAGTAGGAAATACCTATAAGCCAATGAGCACTAGAAGGAAGTGCCTATCAGTCAGTGAGCATTAGTAGGAAATACCTATAAGCCAATGAGCATTAGAAGGAAGTGCCTATCAGCCAGTGAGCATTAGTAGGAAATACCTATAAGCCAGTTAGCATTATCAGGAAGTGCCTATCAGCCAGTGAGCATTAGTAGGAAATACCTATAAGCCAGTGAGCATTATCAGGAAGTGCCTATCAGCCAGTGAGCATTAGTAGGAAATACCTATAAGCCAGTGAGCATTATCAGGAAGTGCCTATCAGCCAGTGAGCATTAGTAGGAAATACCTATAAGCCAGTGAGCATTATCAGGAAGTGCCTATCAGCCAGTGAGCATTAGTAGGAAGTGCCTATCAGTAAGTGAGCATTAGTAGGAAGTACCTATAAGCCAATGAGCATTAGAAGGAAGTGCCTATCAGTCAGTGAGGATAAGTAGGAAGTACCTATAAGCCAATGAGCATTAGAAGGAAGTACCTATCAGCCAGTGAACATTAGTAGGAAATACCTATAAGCCAATGAGCATTAGAAGGAAGTGCCTATCAGCCAGTGAGCATTAGTAGGAAATACCTATAAGCCAATGAGCATTAGAAGGAAGTGCCTATCAGCCAGTGAGCATTAGTAGGAAATACCTATAAGCCAATGAGCATTAGAAGGAAGTGCCTATCAGTCAGTGAGGATAAGTAGGAAGTACCTATCAGCTAATACACATTCAGCTAGATTACAAGTTTGTGCGTTCGTCTATTAACGCTAAAAATATGGAATTGTCAGCGTTAAAACAGCACCACAGCCATTACCAAGTCTTGTCGGTATAGGTGTACCGCAAGCCTTTTAGCCTGTAATGCAACGTCAGCACCGCACTCGTAAAAACTACGTTTTTACATGGGATTCCCATAGCGCCGGTATTGCGAGTTTTGCAGTGAGGTTAAAAAGCGAGGGTTACAGTCTAAAACCACAAGATCCCTAACGCCATCTAAAGTCAGTAGTTATGAGTTTTACGTTACAAAGCTGTAACATAAAACTCATAGCTAAACTGCTACAAAGTACACTAAACACCCATAAACTACCTATTAACCCCTAAACCGAGGCCCTCCCGCATCGCCAATACTATAATAAATTTATTAACCCCTAATCTGCTGCTCCCAACATTGCCGCCACTAATACAATTTATTAACCCCTATTTCACCGCTCCCCGACATCGTCACCACTATACTAATGTTATTAACCCCTAAACCGCCACCCTCCCGCATCGCAAACACTATTTAAATATTAATCCCTAATCTGCCGTCTGCCCACATTGCCCCCACTATACTAAAGTTATTAAGCCCTACACCGCTGTCACTATAATAAACCTATTATCCCCTAAACCGAAAAGCCCGCCACAACCAAATATAATAAATTAAACTATTAACCCCTAAACTGAAAGCCCCTCACATCACAATAAACTAAACTAGTAACCCCTAAACCTAACCCTAACGTAACCCTAACCCCCCCTAACTTTAACATAATTAAAATAGAGCTAAATTAAACTTAAATTTAATAACTAAAACCTATTAACCCCTAAAACGCCAGCCCCCCACATCGCAACATCCTAAATTAAACTATTAACCCCTAACCCTAACGTAAGCCTAAACCCTAACACCCCCCTAACTTTAACATAATTAAAATAAAGCTAAATTAAACGTACAATTATTAACTAAATAATACCTATTTAAAATTAAATGAATACTTACCTGTGAAATAAAACCTAAGCTAGCTACAATATAACTAATAGTTACATTGTAGCTAGCTTAGGTTTTATTTTTATTTCACAGTTTAAGTTTGTATTTATTTTAACTAGGTAGACTAGATAGTAAATAGTTATTAACTATTTAATAACTACCTAGTTAAAATAAATAAAAAAGTACCTGTAAAATAAAACCTAAGCTACCTTACACTAAAACCTTCCATTAAAAAAAAACAGAAAAAACTACCATTACAAAAAAACCCCGAAATTATCCAAAAAAATTAAAATTATTCCTATTCTAATACCCTTTTAAAAAAAAAAAAAAAAAACACCCCAAAATAAAAAACATAAATTATGCTTACCTGATAATTTTCTTTTTATCCGATGGAAAGAGTCCACAGCTGCATTCATTACTTTTGGGAATTTAGAACCTGGCCACCAGGAGGAGGCAAAGACACCCCAGCCAAAGGTTTAAATACTCCTCCCACTCCCCTCATCCCCCAGTCATTCTGCCGAGGAACAAGGACCAGTAGAAGAAATATCTGGGTGAAAAGCTGCCGGAAGATAAAAAACAAGGACGCCCCACATAAAGAAAAGAAAATTATCAGGTAATTATCAGGTAACCATAATTTTTTTTCTTCCTAAATGGAAAGAGTCCACAGCTGCATTTATTACTTTTGGGAAAACAATACCAAAGCTATAGAGGACACTGAATGCCAAAACGGGAGGGTACAATAGGCGGCCCATTCTGAGGGCACCAGGCCTGAAACCACTACCCAACAAAAAAACCTGCTTCGTCCGAAGCCAAGAAAACAAAAAGGCCCCAAGGACAATGACCAGCAGATAGCCCGGAAGCCTAGCTAGAGACCGCAACATCAGACACAACTGAGCCAACAGTCCTCCGGGAGACACCGTAGCCTAACAGTCGGTCCCCCACTACACACCCTTTACAATCGAAGGGGACTCCCACCGAAACTGCTAAAGGAATAAGGCAAGGAAGACCCAAATGGGAACCAAAAGGTTATCACAAAATCCATAAAAGGAAAACCCCCCATCAAACCAAGCTTGCAAGACCTAAATGGGTCTTGACAACAAGGGGAGGCAACGCCCAATCCAAATAGAAACCACAAGGTTTAGAACTGGTAGCAGAACAGAGAAAAAATTCTCCCAACATCATGCAAGGATAGGAACAGCTAGCTAGCACTCGATCAAGGCACAAACAGCTGTAGCTGGTCTCAAAGAGGAAGGGTTGCTCTTTGAGACCAGCTACAGCTGTTTGTGCCTTGATCGAGTGCTAGCTAGCTGTTCCTATCCTTGCAGGATGTTGGGAGAATTTTTTTCTCTGTTCTGCTACCAGTTCTAAACCTTGTGGTTTCTATTTTTAGGTTTCCTTGCCTTATTCCTTTAGCAGTTTCAGTGGGAGTCCCCTTTGCTAGTAAAGGGTGTGTGGTGGGGGACTGACTGTTGGGCTACGGTGTCTCCCGAAGGACTGTTGGCTCAGTTGTGTCTGATGTTGTGGTCTTTAGCTAAGCTTCCGGGCTATCTGCTGGTCATTGTCCTTGGGGCCTTTTTGTTTTCTTGGCTTCTGACAAAGCAGGTTTTTTTTGTTGGGTAGTGGTTTCAGGCCTGGTGCCCTCAGAATGGGCCGCCTATTGTACCCTCCCATTTTGGCATTCAGTGTCCTCTATAGCTTTGGTATTGTTTCCCCAAAAGCCAGGCAGCAAGTCAACCAGCGCCTAGGAACAACGGAAAACAGAGACCAAACATCATCTGAACTCAGAACCCTGAGGAATTCAGGCAAAATTAAATGTAGTAGACCCAGACAAAGGTAAACACCTGAGGCAAGAACACGCAGCCATCCTCAGGATGACATAGAAGACTTGCTAGAAGCGGCTACCAAAATGTAGAGTGCTAATCCTCCACTACAGAAGCCACACTCTAGGCAACCAAAGCCGACAGACCTACACATAGGTCTCAAAATAAAAAGGAGAGCCCAGAACCTCAACGAAGACCAATGCGCCCCCAAGATCGGAGAGAACAACGGATCTCAGGACCTACCTACAGCTGGGCCCGCCCAAGCATCAGCAGGTCTGAAACCAGGGGACCAGGAAAACCCCAGGCTCAACAACGAGTGGAAAAAATGGCACAGCCATTACAATAGTGCTTGGGTGCCAACCCGAAATACCACATGGAGATCGTCGACAAGGCCGTAGGCCTAGACATCTAGCTAAAGGCCCAACATATACTCAAGGCGGAGCCAGCAACTCTCCAAATGGACAGAACAACCCAGAGAGGGTACCTCTCTCCAAAATAGGTTAACCCATCGGACCTAACCTCCTGAAGCCAGGAGAAGCCCTAAGATAGGGACCACACTTCTGAAAAAATGATATAACCCCCCCAAGACAAAGGGGGCCGGCAAACTGGCTGGAAGGAAAGAGCACCTGCCCCCAGGACAAAGGACATAGGCTGAACCAAGAGAACAATTCTCCAATGCCCTGACCTGGAAGGAATCTCCCGAAGAATTGAACTGGTTAGCACACAGATCAAGGTGCCATAGCTGCAGTGGTTCCACAGCAAACCCCTTTGCTTGCAGAGCGGAGAAGCCATCACACTCTTTCAGCAAGCTGACCAAGGGAAAACCGACCAAGGAGAAAGGCAAGCCCAGGGGGCATTGGCACCCAGAAAACATGCTTAACTAAACCAGTTCAACTAGCCCAACCAAAGGACACCATCCAAGTTTCCTGGAACTGGGGAACCCCGGACCAGCTCTAGATTCTAACAGTTCGGTACAACCCACAACAGGATCCAGAAAGGAAACGGTTAGAAAAACCTCATCCACCGGAAGAGCCAGAGCGAGGAGGGGTCCGAGCCCCCAAATAAACAAGAACACTGGAACTGAAATCCCCCATCTGATATAACACCAGACCCCCGGGAGATACCATACAATGTCCAAAGTAAAATTGACAACGAGAAAAACTCGAAAGTCCCGACCAGAGACGAGACCACCCCTTTCCGGAGTCCATAAGGAAGCAAAGACTGAAACAAGGTCACTAGAGCCCTAGGTGCAATAGCCACACTACGACCAAGAACAAGGGGATACCTAGAGGACAAAGTCACTCGAGCAAAGGCTAGTCTCCACATCACCCCCCAAAAATCAGAGGAGAATATGGATATGGATCATCCCCCAGATCAGGGGAAAAACCCTAAACAGAGGTCAAGGGGACCCCACTGCCCATGTCCCTACAAAGGAACCAACTCCCGAAGGGAACCAGGTCCCCTGAAGGAACCTGAGGAACGGACAAAGTCCGAAAGCTCTTTTACTGCCCAAACCCTAATCTAAAAATAAAACCCACCCAAAAAACCCTTAAAAAACCTAACACTAACCTCAAGACGATCCACTTACAGTTTTTGAAGTCCCGCTTGAACGATCTTCATCCTGGCGGAGAAGTCCTCATCCAGGCGGCCTCTTTAATCTTCATCCCAGCGGCGAAGTCCTCATCCAAGCGGCGAGAAGTCTTCATCCAGGCGGCATCTTCTATCTTGATCCCGGTGGGTCCATCCTGAAGACATCCGGCACGGAGCATCCTCTTCATACGGTCGCCGCCGTACACTGAATCTTCAATGCAATGTACGCGATCCAAGATGACGTCCCTTGCATTTCTATTGGCTGAAAATTTGAATCAGCCAATAGGAATTAGAGCTGCTTAAATCCTATTGGCTGTTCAAATCAGCCAATAGGATTTAAGCAGCTCTCATTCTACTGGCTGATTCAAAGGTAGTTTATTTTAGATTAGGCTTTTTTATTTTGGGGTGTTTTTTTTAAGGGTATTAGAATAGGAATAATTTTTATTTTTTTTGGATAATTTCGTGTTTTTCTTGTAATGGTAGTTTTTTATTTTTTGTAATGGTAGGTTTTTTTATTTTTTGTAATTTTAGGTTTTGTTAGGGTTACATTAGGGTTAGGGGTTAATAGTTTAATTTAGGTTGTTGCGATGTGGGTGGCTGGCGGTTTAGGGGTTAATAAGTTTATTTAGTGGTAGTGATGTGGGAGGCCAGAGGATTAGGGTTTAATAGCTTTATTTAGTTGCGGTGATGTTGGGGAGCGAAGGAATAGGGGTTAATATATTTATTAGAGGGGAATTACAGAGCGCCAGCAAAAAAGAACAGACCTCTAGCTCTGATAGATTGGCACCTAGTTGCCAATAAGGGATAAACAATGTATAGTGGAAATATATCAGAGCGCCAAACAAAGTAGGCTGAGTCAAGGATCAGCACAACAAATATCAACGATAACAATAAGTTGATAAAAAAGTAAATAAAAAGTACAGTTTTTAATACAATTAGATACAATCCTGATTTAATGTCAGACAACTTGATAGAATTCTATTAAAATGCGGTTACGCTCGGATAAAAACAGCAATGATTCATGGATCCATGTTACAAGTAAAAGCATAAAAACATATTCCTGAAAGAGCTCAGGTTTCACAATTTAAAGAACAAGTGCTTGGGGAAGGTCTGGAGCTTAAGTGGCTAGAAATGGGAGGCACTTAGTAATGGCTCTAATAGGGTGGCGGACTAGTAGTCTAGGGTGTCTATGGAGAAAGCGTGCACGAGCACATCAAATCAGCGCTTGTTTTTGGTGCGGTATGGAGTTTAAAAACCCCATATCACACGCACAAGCCTGTTTTTTTAAAACTTGTAATGGCAGCGCTACAGGGGATTAAATAACACCACTTTTGTTGCGTTTGTTAATTTCCCTATAGCGCTCATACTCGTAACCTAGCTGCTTGTTAGGAAGTACCTATCAGCTAATGAGCATTAGTAGGAAATAACTAGTAGCAAGTGAGCATTAGTTGTAAGTACCTACCAGCCAGGGAGGAGTAGTAGAAAGTGTTTATTAGCCAATGAGCATTAGTAGGAAGTACCTATTAGGTACTTCCTACTAATGCTCATTAGCTAATAGGTACTTCCTACTAATACTCATTAGCTGATGACAACTTCTTACTAATGCTCATTGGCTAATAAACACTTTCTACTACTACTCCCTGGCTGGTAGGTACTTACAACTAATGCTCACTTGCTACTAGTTATTTCCTACTAATGCTCATTAACTGATAGGTACTTCCTACTAATGCTCATTAGCTATCAGTTAATGAGCATTAGTAGGAAATAACTAGTAGCAAGTGAGCATTAGTTGTAAGTACCTACCAGCCAGGGAGTAGTAGTAGAAAGTGTTTATTAGCCAATGAGCATTAGTAAGAAGTTGTCATCAGCTAATGAGTATTAGTAGGAAGTACCTATTAGCTAATGAGCATTAGTAGGAAGTACCTATCGTCTAATGAGCATTAGTAGGAAGTACCTATAAGCCAGTGAGCATTAGTAGGAAGTACCTATCAGTTTACAAGCATTAGTAGGATGTACCTATCAGCTAATTAGCATTAGTAGGAAGTACCTATCAGCCAGTGAGCATTAGACCTATCCGCTAATGAGCATTAGTAGGAAGTACCTATCAGCCAAGTACCTATCAGCTAATGAGCATTAGTAGGAAGTACCTATCAGCCAGTGAGCATTAGTAGGATGTACCTATCAGCTAATTAGCATTAGTAGGAAGTACCTATCAGCCAGTGAGCATTAGACCTATCCGCTAATGAGCATTAGTAGGAAGCACCTATCAGCCAAGTACCTATCAGCTAATGAGCATTAGTAGGAAGTGCCTGTCAGCCAATGAGCTTTAGCAGGAAATATGCAACTGATATTATATTGGCGAAAATACTTGTTATTTATGCATTAGATTTTAATCTCTGCATGATAAATATATGTTGTTAGAAATCTCTAAATTGTTTTACAGACAGGAAAGCTTCTATAATGCTGTTTATCGTCTTCCTTTGCTGAGGCGAATTATGGACAGATATAACTAAGCACCTGCAAAGATAAACCAATCACTGTGCATCATGTAGGTATGTCCCCCGCTCTGGAGTGGAAAAAGCACTGTTTTCAGACTAAAACCACAGGAAAATCAGAAAAATAAATAAAAAAATGTATTGCAAGGATTTTATAGTTTGCTTATTAAACAATTTGTAGGCAGCAAAATTATGAGTTTAATTTCCCTTTTAACTACAAATGTTTCAGGAAAAAGCAAAGCAGATTTAAATATCTATAGACATGTTTGAATGAGTGACTATACTCATTTTTTCTGTGTCCCCTTAGGAACTATTTTCTCACTGGCTAATAAGTTGAACTTGCTACCTTATTGATATATTCATAACAAATATTAAAAAAGTTCGAATTTTTAATATTTGTTACTCGTGCTATTCGGTATTCGTTTCATTTTAAACTAAATGAATACTTAATATTTGTGGAGCATTTTACATTTGTTTTTGTTAAACTAATATAAATGTCCCTTTGCTACAGGTGAAAATGCGCAGGCCCTGTAATCTGCTGCGCTAAATTAGAGTGCGATTAGAGTGCCCTGGGGCTCTGTGAAGGATAATCTGGTGTGAAGCGACTCTTCGGTGCACTACAGGTAAGAAGTTTTACCTCCTAAGGTAATATACAGGAAATAAATGAAAACTGCTGAATTCTGTCATAATTTCTTCGTTTTCTGTACATGTCGTTGACTATTCGTTCAGGTATTTTTA